>NC_041739.1:44472952-44681140 GCF_004115215.2 Ornithorhynchus anatinus
GTTGGCTCTTTTGCCTCAGGACGCCGACACGATTGCGCTGGGACTTCCTCTCCCTTGGAGCCGCGTCTCGGACTGCCGGTCTTCTTGTTCCCGGCTGAATCTTCCTCCTCTGGACGCCGCCACGTGGGCCTGGGACTTCCTCTCCCTTGGCCCCGCCCCCCGAACCGCTGGTCCCCCTTATTCCCGGCTGAATCTTCCTCCTCTTAGACGCCGACAGGGATGTTCCGGGATGCGCCGGGATCTCTCTTCCTGAGAAGTCCACGCCATCAGACTTCAGTGACCTACCTCCGGGCTCATGGTCGTCTCCCCAACCCGGACATCTGCACCCCCGCCCAAGGACTCCGACACCAAGGACCACCCCTGCCCGCCGGCCACCGAAGGCCCCGCAGCCTCCAGAACCACGAGTAGCTTCCAGACGTTGCCCCATCTCTCCCTGACCTTCCTACTTCCAACCCCTCTGGTCTAGCACCCTCTTGAAGTCCGTCGAGGAAGCAAACTCGGACCATGGGACACTGCATTCCCTAGCACCGCCCGCCCCCCAGAATCGTGGGACATTGTGCTCCCCTGCTCCCCCCGGCCCCGGACTTTGGACATTACATCCCCAACCTCCGCCCCTCCCCTCCGCCCAGAAACAGCCATCCACTGGGGAGCCCTCACTCCCTCCGCCCCTGTGCTCTGACTAGAGGTGAATGATTTCACCTGCTCCCCCCGCCCCGCCCTCCAGGGCAATGGCCTTTTCTCACGCTGTTACTTTAGCTGCTACCTGCGCCCATACCTACTCATCCCGCCCCTGTTGCGTGAATATCTACTCCTCTCCCCATGAGTTTCCTCTCCTCCATCCCCCACAACAGCTCCACCCTTCTCCAAATCGGCCATCCACAGGGCTCCCTCTGCCGCCTCAGAGACATTTGGGCCTGGGCCACGAGCCGTAGGACTCTCCTTGACGCTAGCCTTTTTATTTTAACCTGATAGACACATAGACAAGTCAACATTCTACCCTGGATGTCACCCGCTTATTAATATTTCATTGTACCATATTACTATATTATCGCTATCGCACGTTATTGTTAGTTGTTCTCAGTGCTGCCACTTACCTCACTGACTTCACCATGACCTTCCACCCCCCCCCTCCTCCTATTTGCCCCTCCCAATCCTCACCTTCCCCTTCCCCTCTCCCACCTAGCTCTTTCCCGCACTTTCCGCTGCCTCCTACCCCTTCCCGACCCCCTCCCTAGAATCCCACTTTACCAGCGCCGTCCCTCATCCCCCTCCCCTTGTACTATTCTACTCCGAACCCTTTCCTCCCATCCCCTTCCCTTCCCTCTTCCCCGCCCATGTCCCATCCGAGGTCTGTCCCAACTCCACCCCTCATCCCCCTCTCCCCGCCCAAGTCCCAGCCAAATCATTCCCATCCAAACACTCCCCTCCTCCCGCTCCCTTCCCCCTCTCTCCTCCTCCACATCTGCTGTCAAGTGTGGTCTATGAAACCCCCACACCATTATGGGTAAGCTCCCTTTCATCCTTGACCTGTTCCTTTCCCGCTCTCTCCTTCTCCTCGCCCTTACGGAGACCTGGCATACCCCTGAGGACACGGTCTCTTCTGTTGCCTCCAGCGGAGGCCTCTCCTTCTCCCACTCCCCTAGACTCACGGAGAAAGGAGGAGGCATCAGCTTCCTTCTCGCACCCTAATGCCGCATCCGCAATATTCCTCCTCCCCCTTCCCTCTCCCTCCCCTCCTTTGAAGCCCATATAATTCTCCTCTACCACCCCCTTCAGATTCTTGTAGCTGTCATCTACCGCTCCCCTGCTCCCACCTCCAGCTTCTTTAACCACCCTTACTCCTTTCTCACCTTCCTTCTCTCCTTGTCCTTTCCCAATCTGATCCTCGGAGACTTCAACATCCACATGGATGGACCCGGTGACTCCTCTGTCGTCCACCTTCTATCACTTCTTGGCTCTGCCAGCCACCTACTCCATCACACCTTGCCCACTCACCAACTTGGTCACACCCTCGATCTCATCATCTCTCACCGCTGCACTATCTCCACCCTCACCAACATCAAAATCCCTCTCTCTGACCATAATCCTCTCCCCTGCCTCCTCTCTCACACTCCCTCCCCCTGCAAATCTGTATTACTCCCCCACAGAGACCTCTGCTCTCTTGACCCCATCCGTCTCTCCAAAACATCACACCCCACCTTGCCTCCCTATCCTCTCTTCACACTCTCGATAAACAGATTACTGATCTCAACTCCACCCTCTCTACTCAACTCAGCTCGCTCGCTACCCTTTCCCTCCGCCGCTCTCGCTCCACTGACTCACAGCCCTGGAACTCTGCCTCTGTCTGCCTCCTTCGCTCTTATGCTCTAGCTGCTGAGCACTGCTGGCGAAAGTCAAAGCATCAAGCCAACCTTATTCACTTCAAATTTATCCTTTCCTGCCTTAACTCTGCCCGCTTCTCTGCCAGGCAAAACTACTTTAATTCCCGCATTGACACCCATGCTGATCACCCCCGCCAATTGTTCCAAACTTTTAACTCTCTCCTCAGGCCCCTTGTTCCTCCTCCTCCCCCATGCCTCATCCCCAGCGATCTGGCCACCTACTTCATTACGAAAATTAACACTATCAGGTCTGAACTCCGCAAAGTCACCCTTCCCCCTTCTCCATCCCCCCCATTCCCAACCTTCTCCCCTACTTTCCCATCCTTCCCTGCAGTATCCTCAGAGGAGATCTCCCTCCACGCAAGTGCCACCTCTTCCACCTGTGCTTCGGACCCCATTCCCGCTCACCTTGTAAAAATTATCGCCCCTTCCCTCCTCCCCTCCTTAACTCTATCTTTAACCACTCCCTCTCCAATGGCTTCTTCCTTCAAACCTTCAAACATGCCCATGTCTTCCCCCATCCTAAAAAAAACCCTCTCTCGACTCCACGTCCCCTTCCAGTTATCATCCTATCTCCCTCCTACCCTTCCTTTCCAAACACCTAGAACGAGTCATCTACACTCGCTACCTTGAATTCCTCAACTCCAACTCTCTCCTGGACCCCTTCTCCAACGTGGCTTCCGTGCCCTCCACTCCACTGAAACCGCCCTCTCAAAGATCACCCATGACCTCACTCTTGCTACTTCACCCATGACCTCACTCTTGCTAACTCCTCCCCACTTTATCTCACCTTGGCTTTACAAACTCTGTCCTCTCCTGTTTCTCCTCTTGTATTTCTGGCCGTTCATTCTTGGACTCCTTCGCGGGCTCCTCCTCCCCTTCCCATCCACTAACTGTAGGGATTCCTCAAGGATCAGTTATTGGCCCTCTTCTATTCTCCATCTATACTCACTCCCTTGGTGAATTCATTCTCTCCCATGGCTTCAACTATCATCTCTATGCAGATGACACCCAAATCTACATCTCCTCCCCTGTTCTCTCCCCTCCCTCCAGGCTCGTATCTCCTCCTGCCTCCAGGACGTCTCCACCTGGATGTCTGTCCGCCACTATAACTCAACATGTCTTAAACTGAACTCCTTATCTTCCCTCCCAAGCCCTGTCCTCTCCCTGACTTCCCTGTTACTGTGGACGGCACTACCATCCTTCCTTTCTCACAGGCCCACAAACCTGGTGTCGGCCTTGACTCTGCTCTCTCATTCATCCCACCCACCCAATCTCTCACCAACACCTGCCGGTCTCACCTTTACAATAGCGCCAAGTTCCACCCTTTCCTCTCCATCCAAACTGCTACAGTGCTGGTACAAGCTCTCATAATATCCCGACTGGATGATTGTGTCAGCCTCCTCTCGGATCTCCCTTCCTCCTATCTCTCCCCACTCCAGTCTGTTCTTCATTCCGCTGCCCGGATCATCTTCCCACAGAAACGCTCTGGGCATGTCACTCCCCTCCTTAAAAACCTCCAGTGATTGCCTATCAACCTTCATGTGAAACAAAAACTCCTCACTCTTGGCTTCAAAGCTCTCCATCACCTTGCCCCCCTCCCACCTCACCTTCCTTCTCTCTTTCTACTGTTCACCCCATACACTCCGCTCCTCTGCTGCTCACCTCCTTACTGTCCCCTGTTCACGCCTATCCCGCCGTTGACCCCTGTCTCACCTCCTACCGCTGTCCTGGAATGCCCTCCCTCCTCACAACCACCATACTAACTCTCTTTCCCCTCTTCAAAGCCCTACCGAGGACTTACCTCCTCCAGGAGTCCTTCCCAGATTGAGCCCCCTTTCTCTCTGCAAATTCGGGAAGAGGTTTATCTTGCCACACGGCTTTACCTAGCGAAATAATCTGTAAAGCGACCCTGTTGTACATAGGCCACAGCCAGGGCAGTTAAATCCTTATCATTGTCTAAATTCAGTTGTACCAATGACTCTGCCCCTTCTAATAATTGATTAAAGAACTCGTCGGTGGTTTCTCCTTCCTTCTAGGCTATTCCATGGAAGGAGTTTCAGTCCGAGGGCTTGAGTCCCACCCCCCATATGGCACTTAACAGGGTTTGTCGAGCCTGATTAAGCCTTGTCCATCACAGGCCCGTATTTACGTCCCACCCAGGACTGTTAGGGAGCCAGGCAATATAATCGCCCCCCTCATTTTCAAATTTACCAGTTTGGGCTGTAATTTGAGACCGTTCATCTGGGGAAAAGAAGAATTCCATTAAGTCCGTCACATCTGCCCAGATGGGTTGACAAGTCCTAAATATGCCCATCATCTGGCGTTGTACTTCCCTCGGATTTTGCTGGAAATGGGGAATATTTTGTTTCCAGGTTAGGAGGGTTTGTGGTTCGAAGGGGACATATATATGGATGGCTCCCAGCACTGCTCCCTGCGGGCCCGGCCCTTGTATGAGAGTAGTTCGAACTGGGGCCAGAAGGGCGGTATCTGCCAAAAGGAACGAAGGGGCACGATAACCCAGCGGTGGTGGAGGAGGGGAGACGGCAGAGGTGGATATAATGAAGCTCCGAGGACTGGGCAGTCAGGGGGTTTAATCGGGACTGACGGGATTGCCTAGTACTGACCACAATTTAGGTGCCTCAAAGGTTGCTCAACATCTGCCTTCTCTGACACATTTAAATTAATTTTACTAAGGGGGTTTTTATCTTGAATATTCATGGAACCCGGCAGTCCCTCTGACAAGTTTGCCCCACAATACCAATAACGCATCTCATCGAACCTTGAGCAGATCAAAGTTTCACTTAAAGTCTACAGGGCTGTAGGATCAAGAGTACTCCCTTCTGGCCAAAATTAGAGACCCTGCCAATCAGTTAAATTAGTCCAAGAGTCATGCCACCATCTCAATTGCTTTTTCATCATTCCTTTATTTAACGGAAGGTGACCTTGATCCCAAGATTGGAGAACCTTTGAAATACAGGAGTCATCCCTAGACTGACAAGACACCCATCCTTCCCTGTACTGGGAAGCCCCTTTCCTCAAACCCGGAAAGACCCTCTGGGATGTCTCCCACGGTCCCCTTGGACGTCTCCTAGGGCGAGTCCCTTCTCCAAACCCGAAGAAGTCCCCTCTCTGTGGGAACTGCGCAGAGAGACCCCTCTTTGCGAAACACAGAGAGAATCTTGACCGCTTACCCGCTCTGCCCCTCAGATTTATGAGTCTACAAAGGCTTAAACGAACCTGCCTCCTCCCCTCCCAGTTCCTGGAGGCAAAACACCCATCATCTTAAATCCAGACAAGAAGAACGTGCTTTTTTTACCCCCCCCCCCCCCCGTATTCTCCACTTGGCTCAGAAACACTATGGGAGTATACAGATGTGCACCCAATAGCTGTGTGAATAACCACCTGGTACAAGGAGTCATATGTAGCAAGAACTAAGACTGTAAGCTAATAATAATGCCAATTGTGGTGCTTATTAAGCACTTAACTATGTGCCAAATACTGTGCTAAGCACTGGAGTAGATACAAGATAAGTGAGTAGGGCAAAGTACCTGTCCCACAGGGACTCGCACTCTTAGTCTCCATTTTACAGATGAGGAAACTGAAGCCCTGAGAAGCTTAGTGACCTGTCCAAGGCCACACAACTGGAGATTTTAGGTCAAAAAGCACTTATAATATCAGAGAATATTTCATTCGAGTTTCTAGGTTTTTGTACATTTGCGGGCCAAAACAGTGTATATTTCTTCTAATCTTCTAAAAGTAAAAAGTCATAAATGTGTTTTCAAGCCAGATTATTCTTTCAAGCATTATTTTTTTCCACAGATGAAGAGTCTTCAACACGTAAATCAATTTAACTTTTTTAAAAATCACTTTCAAATCCCAAGATTAACACTACATTTGAAAATGTTTTGACTAATTGTTCCCATCAGGGATTTATGCCATCTAGCGCCTTTCTAATTCTAGTATTCTGGTAAAAACTCTTCCTTACTTGGCCCCATGTAGTTTTTTCAATGGATAATGCATAGCATATTGATGTAATGACTGCAATCAACTTTTTCCTGCTTAAGATTTTATGTGAAATATTGCATGTTTTTAATTTGAGAAAATATTGTGTTCTCGAAATGGAACCATTGTGAAAGTTTTTGTGCATTTTCATAATTTCGGGGATGCAAAATTCATGTGATTCAATGGTAGAATTTGGAACTTCAGCCCTATCTACGTTAATTAAAATGGTAACGAACCATGTAATATGTAAAACAGATTTCTGTTATATTTCATAGCAAGATCAAGAACACTGCAGCAGAAATTTCTCAAATTTAACTGGTCCAGTGAAGTATCTTCTAAAGAGAAGGGTTTTACATAGGTTATAAACAGGATATTTTCATGACAATAGGCTGGGATTTCATTCCACTAGCTCAATTAATGGTAATTAATTATGTTAATTAATTATAATTAATTATGTTCTCTGGCATAGTTCCTGATCATTATACTGAACATTTTAATTGACTTCCAAGAGTCAGCATACTGAAGCAAGTTCCCATCTAATTGACAGTGTAGAATTTTCATGGAGAAAAGGTAGTTCAGAACTAAAACAGACCATTTTTCTCGAAAAGGTTCTGAACTACCTTTTCTCCATGAAAATTCTACACTGTCAATTAGACGGGAACTTGCTTCAGTATGCTGACTGAATACATAATAGGAAATGAGGCAGTTTTGTCTTATAGGCTGCAAAGATGTGAACTCATTCCAGGACGTTGAAAATTCCAGGCCCAACCCGCAGAAGAGAGAGAAGCTTGCTAAACTTTGGATAGGTGCAGGGATGAGATACACAGAGGGAGAAGTGGAGGGGAAGAGGCATAAGGAGCTTAGGGAAAAAAGCCCTCCTCATCCCTCTGCATTTCCACACATTCAGGGAGGTCACCTTACTGTAAAGCCGGGTATTCCACACTTCTTGTTGGACAGTGTTATGGTGGCTAGGGAGAATGGCAGAGAGGCAAGATCTTCACCACCTCAAAGAATCCTGGGAGGCAGGAGAAAAGAATGAGGGATGGATCCATAACAGTAGCTTGGATTTTTACTTCTCTGGAAGCAGTAGTAGTAGTAGTAGTTATAGTACTACTAGTAGTAGTTATCCCTCTAGACTATACATACACTGTGGGCAGAGAAAGTGACTACCAACTCTGTTATGTTTTACTCTTCCAAGTGCTTAGTACTGGATTCTCCACAGTAAGCACTCCAACAACATGGCTGATTGATTGAGTGGTTAGTAGTAGTAGTAGTAGAGGTCAGTCATCGTGGGCTGGTCTCCTCTCCTATTGTTACTCGAGCCTTTCTAGAGTCCTAACACCATGGGCAGGTCCCGAATCTGCCCCATGAGCACAGCTCTCTGATCCTCCCCATCTCCCCATGACCTCAATTCCAGCCCGTGACCTCAATGAATCCTGACAGTCTCACAAACCCTCCAAAGGGCAACCCCCAGAGCTACTGTTCGTTTCTCAGGGAGAAATCAGAGAAAGTGCTCAACATGAATAGTTCTTGGTTCAGGTTCACACTGATGGCATCTTCCTGTTCTAAGCACATCTATCTGGCAGGTAAGGTCTCTCTAGAGGCTGTTGGGGTTTGTATCTCTAGATACCTGGTCCACACCTGGCTGGTTATAATTTCTTGTCAGAAGGTGGAGCTCCTGTGGGTGTCTTACCACCTGGAAAAGCAGGAAATGTCCCTAGCACTAAAGAGTCCAAGAACTGGCCAGAGGGAGGGGGTCTGCCACACATTTCCACCCACCCCTAGGCCCTCACTCACAGCTCAGCTCAAGTCCAACCAGGGCTCTTTGGAGCTACAAACACACACACACAGACACCTACATACACTCTCACAAGCCCCCTGTTCATATGCAGCCGATCCATGAGCTAGGACTCCTCAGGGCTCAGAGGATCCACCCTGAGCTCTGGGTGGATGGGCGGCATTCAGTTGGCTCAGTAACGAGCAGGGCGGGTGTGGGTGTCTACTTCTGTTTCCCCTGCTGGGCCTCAAGCTCCCCGTGGTGGGCAATATGGGCTATGGTCCCAGGGAGAAGGGGAACCAGAACTGCAGTGTCACGGGGAGACATACACCTTAATTTGGGTTTATCGCTGTTCCGAGAACCTCTACTGGCCCAGCCTTCCCTGGTTGGGGCACTGCCATCTGCCACTCCCCCAGTCAGGAAGCTTCCCCATGGCGGGGTGAAGGTGGAGAAAGAGGAGAAGGATGGACCTCCTCAGAAGAAGTTTAAGAGGCCCAAAAAGCAGCATTTCAAATTGGAGTGGATTACCATGCTTGGACAGAGAGCTTCATTTGTGACCCGGATCATTAGGGGCTACCGCTGTCACAGGGCTTCATCGGTGGTCTGGAGCCCCCAGGCCATAGCAGTGTCAGTGCCATGCTAGTGCCACCCTCTCCATCCCAGCCCAGAAAGTGACCCCACAACATGATGACCACTAGGAAGAGGGAGGAAGATGGGCCACCACACAAAAAGAAAAAGGGCCCCAGAATGCAGCATCTCCAGCGGGCAAGAATGACTACAATCAGACGCAAGGCCTCCTTTGTGATCTGAGGCATCAGAGGCTACCTCAGTTACAGGGTCTCAGAAGTGGTCTGGCACCTCCAAGTCATGGCAATGCCAGTGTCGGTGCCACTGCTGGTGCCAGTGCTAGTGTGTATGCCACCGGCCCATCCCTGGCCCAGGAAGTGGCCCCACAACATGGTGACTCCTAAGAAGGGGGAGCAGGATGGGCTGCCGTTCAAAAAGAAGAGGAGTAAGATCAGTTAGGGTCCTGTCCACTATCATGTCATGGCTGAGGGAATGGAGGCCCATGGCAACAATGGCGCCCTCATCACCGGCACCCATAGCCACGTTGACCCAAAGAGACATGGCCGACCCACACCCGATCCATCTCACAGGATCAAACCAAGGAAGGAAGGAAAGTCTGTCCCTGGATCTGGCGACTTCGCTGCCCACTGATCCGCATGCGGGATTGGCAGGGAGAGATCACGCTGGCCAGTCCGATACCACCACTAGCCTGCTGGCACCATCACTCTGCCATTCTCTTCGACACCTCCTCCAGACAGCCAGCACAGTCACCGTGCCATCCTCCCTGACACTTTCTCCCGACAGCTAGCACAGTTACCATGCCACCCTCCCCAGCACCTCCTCTGGTCCACCCTGAGAGTCACTGAACCAGCCTCTCCAACACTTCCACTGGGCTACCCATGCCACCTTAACACCTCTGCTGTGCCACCACCACCACCTGCACTGCCACATCTACTGGGCCACTAACACTAGCTGCCAGACACCTCTGCTACACCACTGGACCAGGCGCCCAGACACCTCCACTGGGCCACCATCACCAGCCTCCCCGACACCTCTCCTGGGCCACCGGATGAGCTTCCCAGGCTCCTCAAATGGATCACTGCCACCACCCACCTTGAAACCTCTGTTGGGCCATTGGGCCACTACATCACTCATTCTGACACCTCAGCTGAGCCATCGCTGTCATCTTCCCAACACCTTTACCATGCTACCAGCATCAGCTGCCCCGACACTTCTACTGTGTCACCATTCCAGCTGCACAGACACCTCAGTCAGGCCACCAGCACCACCCGCCCAATAGCTCTCTCAAGCCACTAGTGCTACCTACCCCAACAACTCCACCAGGCCACCAACACATGTGTAGGTGCATCTCGGTCAGGCCACCGCCACCACCTGCCCTGACACTCCTGCTGGGCCACTGTACCTGCTGCCTCAACACCTCTACTGGGCCACTGCACCTGCCTCCCAGACACTTCAGCCATCCTGCAGCACCAGCTGCCATGGAACCTCTGCAGGGCCACTACCCCACCCGACTCGACACCTGAGCTGGACCACCACACCAGCCACCCCGACATCTCATCCAGGCTACCGCCGCCACGCACTTTGACACCTCAGCCAGGCCACCACACCAATTGCCCTGACACCACTGCTGGACCACTGCGCCTGCCACCCTGCCACCTCTGCAGGGCCACTGCACCACCCACAATGGCACTTCCACTTGGCTACCAACACCAGCTGCCCCAATTCTTCCACTGGACCACCACACCAGCCGCCCTGACACCTCAGCCAGGCCACTACCACCAACTACCCTAACACGTCTGCTGGTCCATAGATGTGACATAGCCAGACTGTCCAAATATCTTCCCGGACCACAGGAAAATTCAATTTTATCAGAATACTACTAATTAGCATCTGAAATAAAGTATTTTTTCTGACATTATGTATGAGATCTGCTTAGTCTAGGAGTCACGCTTCCTCTTCCTAACAATTTCATTAGGGCCAATTTTCGTACCTATGGCCGTTGTGAGAAGACTATTAGACTCTACAGAATTTTGGTACTCGCCTTTTCAGTGCCTGCCACTCTTTACCATTCTTGTTTGGAAATTAAAAATAAAAAATGTGGTTTTATGTTGCAAAATACTACTTCATTTTCTTAATTACAGGAGGATTTAAATATAAGTCTCCATTTTGAAAGCTTGACAAGCTACGATGTCTTTGTTATAAAATATAAATTTGAAAACTTTATTCATTCCACTGTCAGCCCCTCTGCATATATGTCCACATTCATAATTTATTTTAATATCTGTATCCCCTTATAGGCTGTGAGCCCCTGTGGCTATGGAATATGTCTACCAGTTCTGCTATTTTGTACCCTTCCAAGCACTTAGTTGAGTGCTTGATAGACATAAAGCATTCACTGAATAAATAAATACAATTAATGCTTGATTGATTGAAAACTTCAGTATTGCCTTAATATGCTGGGAGAAGCAGCATGGGCTAGAAGTTAAAGCACGGGCCTGGGAGTCAGACTGTAAGACCTTGGGCAAATCACTTTTTTAAGGCATTTATTAAATGCTTACTATGTGTCAGGAACTGTACTACGCGCTGGAGTGGATAGAAGTATTTTGGGTTGAAAACAGTCCCTTGTCCCACCTGGGGCTCAGAGTCTCAATCCCCATTTTAAAAGATGAGGTAACTGAGACCCAGAGAAACGAAGTGACTTGTCCAAAGTCACATAGCAGACAAGTGGTGGAACTGGAAGTAGAACCTATGACTTTCTGACTTTCAGGTCTATACTCTATCCACTATGCCTTGTTGCAGTTTTCTGTGCCTCAATTTCTCCATCTGTAAAAGGGGATTAAATACCTGTTTCCACCTCCCCAACCTTTAGAGTGTGAGTCCCATGTTGGATAGGGTCTGGGTCCACCATGATTCTCTGGCACCTAATTCCAGTGATTGACACATATAAAGTGTTTAACAAATGTCACAATGATTGTTATTGTTAGTTTCCTCTCTCATAAAATGGAGACAAGATCGCTGCTCTCCCTACCTCTTAGACTGTGAGCCCCATGTAGGACAGGGACACCATCTGATCTGATAATCTTGTATCTACCTCAGTACTTAATTCAGTGTTTGGAACATAGCACTTCCCAAAACTATTATTATTATCATTATTAACATCACCCAGAGCTCAGTACCCTCATGGGCTGGCCGCTTGTCAGAGTGGTCTCCTCTTACTTCCTAATAGCCCCCACACTGTTCTCCACTACTTCCTCTTGGCTGAGGTCAAACATTGTGGGTAACCATAGGTATGTCACTTAACCTCTGGGTGCCTCAGTCTTCTCGTCTGTAAAATCGAGATAAGATTCCTGATCTCCCTACCTCTGGGATGGTGAGCCCTGTGTGGGAGACGGGCTATATCCCTGTGTCTGGTCTGATTATCTTGAACTTATTATAGAGTGTGGCACCTGATGATGATGATGACGCTATCTTTTATGTGCTTATTCTGTGCCAGACACTGTTCTAAGCCCTGGGGTAGAAACAAGCTTATCAGGCTGTCCCACGTGGGGATCACAGTCTAAATCCCCATTTTACAGATGAGGTAACTGAGGCACAGAGAAGTTAAGTGACTTGCCCAAAGTCACACAGCTGACAAGTGGCAGAGCCTGGGATTAGAACTCAAGACCTTTGACCCCCAAGTCCATGCTCTTTCCACTAAGCCAAGCTGCTTCACCTGGTGGGGGTAAAGGTCTTATTAGAAGAGAGGTGGGTTGGTTTGATTCTGAATCGATGACTCCCATAACTGAAAGAAGAAGCCCAAACCACCAATAACCATTATGGGCTCACAGCCTATGTCATTCCCCACCAATGTCATTCATTTTTACTTCAGATATTACCATTATGAAATCATCAGAGTTATTGCAGCACTAGAGGAGTGGGAAAGATTGCTGTCTTCTGATAGACCAGCCTCAGCCGCAGCCAATCATTGGGAGACGTAAAGTCAGGGGAGGCCGGGCAGCAGTGACAGTGGATCCCTGGGTGGTTGTGGTGGAGCCATGCAGGGAGTGCATCTGCGAGGATGAACTCCACACTGCTGATCTCCATGATGGGCCTGGTCTGGGAGAATCATGGCCAAAGTAACATTCCCTTCAAGAAAGACTTTGATTTAAACAAGGTAACATCCAGATGGAGGTGTCCTTTCTGTTGAGGGGAAAGTGTCTGAGCTCTGTCTCCTGGTCCGGCTTAACAGTGACCAGTCAGCTGGCTTTATAGAAGACAGTCTGTTTTCCATTTACTCTGTTCTTAGCCTGGTCATCAGGACCCATCCTTCTCTGCAGCTTAGAAAAGAAGTGGGAAGGAAAGGCAAAGAACTTGGAGAACATGGCAAGAGAGATTTGACCCTACTTGCCCTGGGGTCAAACAAGGGGTTTGGGGAAAAAAAAGATTTCCTTGTACAAAATTGCACTTGTCAGCAAGCCTGGGGTAATATCTGAAAAGTCACCATGGGCCTCCCCATCTGGTATTCTGAAGTCCCATTGGTGGTCCCTTCTGCCTCCTGACAATCCATGTGCTCTCCCTCCAGGACTAATTTACCTCTGAATATCTCTCCTGCTCCCATGCCAGTGAGATGCCTAGTAGAAAGAGCCTAGGGCTGGGAATTAGAAGACCTGGTTTCTCATCCTGTCTCCACCATGGGCCTTCTTTGTGACCTAGAGCAAGTTGTTCAGTTTACTGCATCTGTTAAGTGGGGATGAAATATATGTTCTTCCTCATACTTAGGTTGTGAGCCTCTTGTGTGATAGAGACTGTATCCAACCTGATTATCTGGTAACTACCCCAGGGCTTAATTCAGTGATTTTACTAGGGCTGCATAGTAAGGCTCTCTGAACGTTGTGACTGCAGATTTCACTCATATCACTTTCTTCAGTTTTCAGGCTTCTGGTATGTAATTGGAATAGCAACAGATTTGGAATGGATCATGGCAACGAAGGGTTAAAAGAAGATTGCAGATTCCATCGTTAGTACAGAGAATGGACTAATGCGATTGAAGTTTTCCTATCAACTGTGAGTGTGGGAAGCAGATCACCTGACCATTCTCTAGGAGCTATCCTGTGCTACGTGGCTCACTGGAAGAGCCACTGGAAGCAGAGTGGCTCGCTGGAAAGAGCACGGGCTTTGGAGTCAGAGGTCATGGGTTCAAACCCCTGCTCTGCCACTTGCCAGCTGTGTGACTTTGGGCAAGTCACTTAACTTCTCGGTGCCTCAGTTCCCTCATCTGTAAAATGGGGATTAAGACTGTGAGCCCCACGTGGGACAACCTGATTCCCCTGTGTCTACCCCAGTGCTTAGAACAGTGCTCGGCACATAGTAAGCGCTTAACAAATACCAACATTATTATTATTATTATTACTACCAGCCACTGAGATGTATGCTGGGTAGCCACAGGCCAGTGGTGCCCAGTAATCCTAGTCAAACCAGGGCATGAATTTGTCCAGAAGTGATTTTTAGATGAGCGGTGGGGTCAGGGTGCATGGCCATCCTGGGAGAGTGGATCAATTTGTCCTCTCAGGACAGGCTGGGTGATTTTGAATCTTCCTCCCTTTCCTGAGGCTGGGATTGACTTTGGTAAGATCCTAGATTCAGAATTCCCCCAAATCCTCTAGATGCCCCCTCCACCCCCGGGGTGATTCAACTCCACTAGAAGGAGACTAATCAGTCTTGTGCTAATTGTCCTTGGAAGAGATCTAGAAAAACACTTGTGCATAGGCGGGAATTCAATGCATGTTTCTTGTAGATGCAGAGGACGTTAGTCTGATGACAATGTTGGTGATGATGGGGGTGGGAGTGGCAGACAGAGTCAGAGAAATCAGCGTTGGTCTGATGGGTGATTTTATTGCTTTCCAGGACAGGAGGAAGCCAGGTAGAAAATTTAGTTGGGAAAGAAATAATCCATGAGAAATAACATTTTCCTGGTAAGTAGAACCATTCTCCTCTAAAGGCGTCAGGTCTGGGCCTGAGTGGATTGCAGTGGAGTTAACTTGAATGCAAAAACTAGAGTAGGGAAAGGCATCTACAAGGAGAATAGGCCTGATGCATATGTGGATTAATATGCATAGTATATGTGTGAATCTCTGGTACAAACGAATCTGTTCCTTGATCCAAAAACAGTCAAGAGCAAAAGAAAGCCAACTAGGCCTCTCACTGGTTGTAGTGCACTGTTCTAAGCATTTGGGAAATCAGAACAGACACAAAGAGACACATTCTCTACCATCTTTAATGGGGTAGAGAAACATCACAAATGCTTACAAATAGGAGAAGCCAATCAAGAATCGAACATTCAAGTCTAAATATGACATAGGGGGCTGAAGATGAGTATCAGGCAGGCTACCTAGGTGGGCCTATGGCCCCGAGGATGCAGTAGCCAGAGGCCACATGGAAAATAAAAATTCAGAAACCTCAATCTTCCTTGGAGTTCTAATTGGCTGAGTGGCCAATTGACTCTTGGGAAACAAATCTGAAACTCTTCCTGGTTTTTATGTTTCCAGATAGGCAGCAACCCTAGGTCATTTGAGGATCCCTGTCCAGGGCAAATCTAATGCAAAATCCAGCTCAATCTAGGGAAATCTCTCTCAGTCTATCAGTCAATCAGTGGTATTTATTGAGTGCTTGTGGTGAACAGCGCACTGTTGTAAGTACCTGGGAGAGAACAGTCCAGCAGAGTTGATAGGCATTTTCCTCACCCACAAGAAGCTGAGTCTAGACTTACTTTCACCATTCCACACGTAGAGTTTACAAATGCATATTAACCTCTTTCCGTGTTACACTCCATGGTGGCAGCAGGGCCCACATGGGAATCCTGAGGAAGGGGGGAAATGTCAATAGCTTCAATGGACATCTATCAGAAGAGGCCCAAACTCTCCATCCACACTGGCTCAACCTCCTCTTCTGGGCCTACCCTCTGCTGGAATGAGACTGACCAGCTGACCAACATGAAGACACTGCTTTAGGCAACTCTTCTCAGATGTCGCCTTGATGGAACATGCCTAGGTTTGTTTACTGCTTCAGTGTGATAATATGAGGTGCTAAAAAACTGTGAGGGCATTTTGGATTCCATATCCAGAGACAAGAGATGTGTACATATCAGATACTGATTACCAAGGTTACGCCGTGCTCTACATAACTGCACATATTGATGGAGAAAACTACGATGGGGAGATGTTCTACAGTAAATGATGAGTTCCTCTCTCCTCCTTTCAAGGGTCAGAGAGTTCATTAGGAAGGTAGGAGTAAAAGTGATTGAATGTAGTAGTAGCAATAGTAATAGTATTTACTAAGTGTGTACTGGATGTAAATTTCTGTACTAAATGGGAGGGATTAGACATAATAATAATGAAGGTGGGAATTAGATATAATAATAATAATTATGGTATTTGCTAAGCTCTTACTTTGTGCCAGGCACTATACTAAGCGCTAGGGTAGTTACAAGAAAACTGGATTGGACACAGTCCTTGTCTTGCATAGTGTTCACATTCTTAATCCCTTTGCAGATGAGGTAACTGAGGCCCAGAGAAATGAAGGGATTTTCCCAAGGTCACACAGCAGACATGTGGCAGAGCCAGGATTAGCCAGGATTAGAACTCATGACCTTCTGACTCCCAGACCCATCTTCTATCTACTATGCCATGCTACTTCCCAACACGGTCCCTACCCGTCGTGGGACTGACAGTCTAACATAGCATCAGGATTGTAATCTCAGTCAGCACTTACTACAGAGCACTGTACTAAGCACCTGGGAGAGTGCAATAGAGTTGGTAAACTATTATCCCTACCTTAGGATCTTACAGTCTAACATGTCCACCAACTCTGTTATAGTATATTCTCCCAAGCACCTAGAACTGTTCCCTGCACACAGTAAGGACTCAATAGATATGATTGATTGATTTACTAGGGGAGACACATCTTAAAATAGATCATTATTATTCCTCACTCTGAGTCTATCAGACCAGGGGAGGCAGGTGGGAGCTGGAGATGCTGAGGAGAACACTGTAACCTCCTTAAAGGTAGGGATTGTGGCTACTGACTCTATTGTTTTGGACTCTCCCACACGTTCAGTACAGTGCTCTGTACAAAGCAAGAGCTCCCTTAATATCACTGATAGTAAGATTAAGGAGATATGTGGTGGGGAAGTCTTCATTCCCAGCTCCTAATTCCCAGACACAGAGGAGGTGCCTGAGAGTCTTACCTGATTTAACCAAGGCCTCAGGATCAGAGGAAGATGCCTCCAACCTCTGACCCCAACAAGGAAACAGGGCTCGGTAACAATAAGGAGAGTTGTTAGGTCATTACCACAATCATCCAACTAAAGCAACTTATTGTTCCTAGTTCCCTCCTAGAGACAAGAGAAGCAGGATGGTGTAGAGGATAGAGCACAGGCCTAGGATTTAGGGCATAGGTTCTAATCCCGGTTCTGCCACTCATCTGCTGTCTGACCTTAGGAAAGTCACTTTACTTCTCTGGGCCTCAGTTACCTCATCTATAAACTGGGGATTGAGACTGTGAGTTCTATGTGGGAGAGGGACTGTGTCCAACCTGATTAGCTGGTATCCACCCCAGCGCTTAGAGAAGTGCCTGGCACATAGTAAGTGCTTAACAAATACCATAATTATTGTTCTTATGATCATGGCTACTCCCTACTTTATGGGTCCCCTGGCACTTTAACCTCTCTCACTTTCCAAGTCCACCTTGCTTCTTTACCCCCTGTTATTTCTGGGAAGAGCCCCAGATTCCCAGAATCCGAGGATCTTCCCACATTCTCTGTCTTGGCCACAGGTTGGACTAAGGATCTAACTGAAAAGGGCAAGGAGAAATTCATGGAAATCAGCCAGACGGGCTTCCATAAGTACAAGAAAGAACAAATTGTCATGCTCCAGAAAGATGGTAAGCACTGCAATCTCAATCAATCCATCAGTCAACCAATCAGTGCTATTCATTAAGTGCTTCCCGCATGCAGAGCACTGGACGAAACCATTGGGAGCATAAAACAGCATTGGTTGATACGTTCCCTGCCCACAAAGATCAGTGATATTTAGTGAGCTCTTGTTGTTACCACTACAGTGCTCGGGAGAGTACAATGCAATAGAGTTGGTAGCCATAATCCCTTCCCTCAAGGAGGTTACATTTTTCTCCCCAGCGCCTCCAGCTCCTACCTGCATCCCCTGGCCTGATAGACTCAAAATGAGGAATAATGATAATAGTAACTATGAGATTTGTTAAAGAATATTTCAGAAGGGTCCCATCCCCTCTCCTCTCCTTTTCGGGGCCAGGGTAAACCCACCTACCTCACCCAGGCTGATTGCAGAATTATCAGGGAACAAGTGTAACTGATTTCTTTTTGTTTTCCCAGATGAGTGCATCAGAGCACTTGACCAGGTATGTCAACTTTTCTCTCCCTATCCTTCCTAAATGCCAGTCTATCTGATGGGGAAATTGCATTAAACAGTCATGCTCTTTGCTACTTGGTGCTTTAATCCAAACCAGTGGATTATCACTTTCTCTTTATAATAACTGTGGTATTTGTTAAGCACTTCCTAGGTGCCAAAAACTGTACTAAGCGCTGGCATAGATATAAGAAAATCAGGTCAGACCAAATCCATATCCTGCATGGGGCTCTCAGACTAAGTGGAGAAGGGACATTTAAATCCCTGATTACAGATGAGAAAATAGAGGAACATAGAAGTCAAGTGACTTGCCCAAGGTCAAAAAACAGGTAAATCATTTAAGCAAGTCACTTAAATCATTCATTGCCTAGGGCACTAAAGGAACGTCTAGATGAAGGGGAAAGAAAGTTTCACCCCAGAAGCTGGCATGCAAAGGAAGGAAGTGAGGTCAGGAAAGGCAATTTTTCTGCATCAGTCAAACACACACATCTATGGGGAAATAAAGTTTATCAATATACTGGCACACAGATTTTTTGGCATGAAGCTCAGTCCCTTTACACCTTGCACCTTCTTCTTAGTAAGAGTAGTAATAATATTAACATATTCTTAGTAATAGTACAATAGTACTAATAGTAATAATGTTATTTCTAGAGCACCTACTGAGAGTAAAGCACTACTCTAGGAACTTGGGAGATACAACAGCAGCATAAGACACCCAATCCCTGTCTCTTTGGAGCTTAGAAGAAAGCAGAAACCTGGGAAATCAATCAAGGAATGTCATTTCTTAAGAGCTTACTCTGTGCCGAGCACTGTACTAAGAGCTTGGGAGAAGACAGTTCACACACTTTCCCTGCCCACAACTAACTTACTGTCTAGAGGGAGTTGCACTCTTGCCAGTGCAACAGAGACAGTGTTGAGGGCAGACTCCTAATTTTCCCTGGGCAAATGTTTCTCTAGGTTCTGTAATGGCAACCTATTCATTGTGCCTCTATCTTGTCTATCTCATCAATGACCTCTTGACCACATCCTGCCTCTGGCCTGGATCAACCTCCCTAATCATATCTGACAGACAGTTACTCTTTCCACCTCTCCTCCATGAGACCTTCCCTCACTAAACCCTCATTTCCTTTTCTCCCACCCTCATCTGCGTTGCCCTGATTTGCTCCTTTGATTCACTGCCCCTTCAGTCTCATAGCACTTATGTACATATCCAAAATGTATTTATTCATTTTAATTTCTGTCTCCCCCTGTGGACTGGCAGCTCGTTGTAGGTGGGGAATTTGTTATATTACTATTCTGTACTCTACCGAGTGCTTTATACAGTGCTCTACACAAAGTAAATGCTCAATAAATATGATTGATTGGTTGGTTTCAGAGGACTATTCCCTAAGGGACATGAACAATGAGGCCAGAAACCTTCTCAGGCCACACCAGGAATCTTCAAAGAAGAGATTCATGAAACAACAGAGGGGACTTTCAGGAGCAATTTGCTTAGTCTCGAGATGGAATCCCATCACTAAAGCAGGAAAGATTCTAAACAGGGCCATTAACTGGAGAGGGAGAATGAAAAGGAGAATCAGAAGAGGAGGAGCCTACAGAGAGGAGGGTTAGCTGAGGGGAGGTGAGGGGGGAAGGGAGAGGTGGAGGAGCAGAGGGAAAGGGGGTTATCTGAGGAGAGGTGAAGGGGGGAAGGGGAAGGGAGCAGAGGGTGGAGGGGGAGCAGAGATGGAGCAGAGGGAGCAGAGGGAAAAGGGGAAGCTCAGTCTGGGAAGGCCTCTTGGAAGAGGTGAGCTCTCAGTAAGGCTTTGAAGAGGGGAAGAGAGTTAGTTTGGCAGAGGTGAGGAGGGAGGGCATTCCAGGACAACGGTAGGACGTGGGCCAGAGGTCGACGGCGGGGTAGGTTTGAATGGGGAACAGTGAGGACGTGAGCAGCAGAGGAGCGGAGCGTGCAGAGTGGGCAGTAGAAAGAGAGAAGGGAGGTGAGGTAGGAGGGGGCAAGGTGATGGAGAGCCTTGAAGCCCAGAGTGAGGACTTTTGTTTCATGTGGAGGTTCATAGGCAACCACTGGAGGTTTTTAAGGAGGGGAGTGACATGCCCAGAGCGTTTCTGTAGGAAGATGATTCAGGCAGCAGAATGAAGAATAGCCTGGTGTTGGGAGAGACTGGATGAAGGGAAATCAGAGAGAAGGCTTACACAATAATCCAGCCAGGATATTATGAGAGCTTGTACCAGTACGATAGCCGTTTGGATGGAGAGGAAAGGGCAGGCCTTGGCCTTATTGTAAAGGTGAGACTGGCAGGTGTGGTGACGGATTGGATGTGTGGGGTGAATAAGAGAGCTGAGTCAAGGATGACACCAAGGTTGCGGGCTTGAGAAACAGGAAGATTGGGCGTACTGTCCACAGTAACAGGAAGTCAGAAAGAGGACAGGATTTGGGAGGGAAGATAAGGAGCTCTGTTTTGGACAGGTTGAGTTTTAGGTGGCAGGCAGACAACCAGGTGGAGACATTCTCGAGGCAGGAGGAGATACGAGCCTGAAGGGACGGGGAGAGAACTGGGCAGATTTGGGTGGCGGGGGGAAAGGGAGCTTAAGGAGGGAGTTAAGCTTGGGGAACAACTGGTGAGGGTGATGGGCATGGGTGTCGATAAGGATGGAGAAACAATTGTACCAGGGAGAGGAGAGGGCAGAGCTAAAGAAGGCAAGGATAAACTTGAAGGGGATGAATTTGACCTGATATTTAGATTCCTGCAAGCAACACTCTATGCCTCGTGCCCTGGAGCAAAGGAGGTATTCATTCATTCAATAGTATTTATTGAGCGCTTACTATGTGCAGAGCACTGTACTAAGCGCTTGGGATGAACAAGTCGGCAACAGATAGAGACAGTCCCTGCCGTTTGACGGGCTTACAGTCTAATCGAGGTAGACTGTAGAGGAGACCCAGGGCTGAGGGTTAGTGCTACGAGATCAACATAGGGACGGGGAGAGAGAGTTTAGTTCAGTAGAGAGGGTGGTGTCGAAAGCGGCAATTTGGTCATCAAGGGAAGGTAGTTT
The DNA here is from genome assembly GCF_004115215.2 of Ornithorhynchus anatinus. Classification (NCBI taxonomy): domain Eukaryota; kingdom Metazoa; phylum Chordata; class Mammalia; order Monotremata; family Ornithorhynchidae; genus Ornithorhynchus; species Ornithorhynchus anatinus. The sequence continues at coordinate 44,494,171 of NC_041739.1, forward strand.
GGGTATGGAGGCTAAGTAGGGCATGATGAGTTGTGAAAATTGGATGGGGTCAAAAGATCAGAAGTCTCTGTGGGTGAACAGTACAGATTTATTGGGAGGGGATTGTGGAAGCGAACGCAGGTGAGGATGTTGTGATCAGATAGAGGGATTAAAGAGTTGGGAGGATAGAGATTATGCAGTGGCTAGAGATGATGAGATTAACTGTGTGTCCAGGTTGGTGAGTGGGTGAGATGGGGTGCAGCAGGAGGTCAATAGAGTTGAGGAGTGATTGAAAGTAGCCAGTGGAAGGGTCATCAGGAGCATCTATATGGGTATTGAAGTCTTTAAATATCAGTGTAGGCAAGGAGAAGGAGAGAAGGAATGTGAGAAAGGGATCAAAATGGTTAAAGAAGTTGGTGGTGGGACCTGGGGGGGCGGGGGCAGTAGAAGCCCATTACTAGAATCATGAGTGGGTGGTAGAGGCAGATGACATGGACTTCGAAGGAAGGGATAGAAAGGGATAGGGAAGGTGGAATGGTGCCAAAGCAGCACTGGGGCATGAGAAGGAAGTGAATACCTCCTCCTTTCACAGTGAATCTGGGGGAATGGGAGAAAATGAGGCCCCCTCTGGAGAGAGAAGCAGGGGAGACCTTGTCACCTGGGAAAGGCCAGATTTCAGTAATGGCGAGGAGGAATAGTGACCAGGACAGGAACAGATCAATAATGAAGAGAAGCTTCCCCATGATGGAGTGGGGGCTCCACAGGCTGTACTTGGCTGAGGCTGTGGGGAGGGTGCATGGGATGGGGATGGGCAGGGAGAAGGAGAAGCTTCATGGTGTATTATACAGAGCATGGGCCTGGGAGTCAGAAAGTCATGGGTTCTAATGCTGGCCCTGCTACTTGTTGGCTGTATGATCTTGGGCAAGTCACTTTACTTCTCTATGCCTCAGTTACCTCATCTGTAAAATGATCAAGAATGAGAGCCTCCTGAGGGACAGGGGCTGTGTCCAACCTTATTTCCTTGTACCCACTCCAGCACTTAGAAAAGTTCCTGGCATATAGTAAGTGCTTAACAAATACCACAATTATTATTATTATTAGGAAGGAGTTGAATGGGGATGAGCTGGAGGGGCTTAGTGCGTGGAGAGTGGAATGAAGGGAAGTGCTGGGACAAATGTCATGGATGGGCCGGGGAAGAGGGGTGGGGAGGGGTTGAATGGGAGGGCATTGAACGGGGCCGACCTGTGGGGAGGGGGATGAAGAGGGTTGCTGGAACAGCGGAGCGGAGACAAGAGGGAGAGCAGTGAAGGCACATTTTGGGGTTAGGGCATAAAACAAAGTCCTGAGTTGCAGCAGGTGATCTGTAGACCCAGTGGGCTGTGGAGGATTCCTCTAGAAGAGGAAGACTCAGCAGCTCCCTGCTGGGGGGAATGCGGTTAGCGAGTCATTAAAGCATCTGCCTAGTGAATAGACAAGCACGACTATTGAGTCCTTAGTCCTTGATGGGGGACTGTTGAAATGTTGTTAACTCCTAGTGAGTTGCTGTCCTACATCTTTGAGTGGAGGGGAGTCTGAGTCTTCGCCTCCAGATTTTTGTCAAGGCTCAGCCTCTCTTTCCTTCAAGGTGGTGATCTCAGGACTCTCGCGGGGGGGTTGGGGGGGGGGGGAGCAGGGGCAGGAAAAAGGGGAAGGGCGGTAGGTAGATAGACCCTCCCTATGTTTCAGTTTTTTGTCCTGTGGCTTGCCAAGTGGATGCTAGGTGGTCACAGCCCTTCTCTCTGGCTTCATTTTAGGCCTCCGTGTGAAGAGAAGGGAGGGGAGGGGAGGGCAGGAGGTGGCAGAGACCTTCCCTTTGTCTCAATCTTTTGCCCCTTATCTTGCTGAGTGGGTGCTGGTGTGGTCAGCAGGCCTTCTCTCTGGCTCAATTTTAGGCTCCCGTGTGAGGGGAGCAGAGGGGCCAGAGGGCTCAAGGGTCCCTCCCCTGGATAGATCCTACAGATCTATCTGGTCACTGGTAGGAGAATGGCAGAGATCCTCCCCTTGATTCAGTTTTTTTTCCTCTGGTTTGCCAAATGGGCGCTGGGGTAGTTAGCGGCCTTTCCCCCAGGAGAAAACTTGGACCTCAGGTGTGAAGGGGAGAGGCTGGAGAGCTTGGCAAAATAGGGAATAGCAGTAAAATGGCCACAAAATGGGAAATGCTGGGACATATATGGAATTGGCGGGGGGGGGGGGGGCAGCAGCCCCTTGTATAGCTGGAGGTGCCCTCTCTCTTGGGTTCTACCATTGGTGGACTGAGGCTGAATGGGATCAGCAAGAGTGAAAAACAGGCATAATAATAATAATGATAACCAGGGGTCATGAGTTCAAATCACACTAGAGCCTAACTTCAAGTATTTGAGAAGCAGTGTCGCTTAGTGGAAAGAGCACGGGCATGGGAGTCAGAGATCGAGAGTTTGAACCCTGGCTCCACCACTTGTCACCTGTGAGACTTTGGGCAAATCACTTCACTTCTACGTGCCTCAGTACCTCATCTGTAAAATGGGGATTAAGACTGTGAGCCCCACGTGGGACAACCTGACAACCTTGTATCTACCCCAATGCTTAGAACAGTGCTTGCACATAGTAAGTGCTTAACAAATACCAACATTATAATAATAATAATTATTGTTATTAAAGGGTATTTGTTAAGCATTTCATTCATTCAATCAATCGTATTTATTGAGCACTTACTGTGTGGCGACTGTACTAAGCACTTAGAAAGTACACTTCAGCAACAAATACAGACAATCCCTGCCTACAATGGGCTCACAGTCTAGAAGTGGGGAGACTGGCATCAAAACCAGTAAACAGGCTTCGCTAGCATCAATATAAATTTAATTATAGATGTATACACATCATTAATATAGAGTTGTAAATATACACATAGATAGACAAGTGCTGTGGGAGGGGTGGGGGGTGGGTAGAACAAGAGCAAATTGAGGCAATGGAGAGTGGAGAGGGAGCATAGGAAAAGGAGGAGCTTATTCTGGGAAGGCCTTCTGGAGGAGGTGAGCCTTCAGTAGGGCTTTGAAGGGGGGAAGTGTGGTGGATTTGAAGAGGAAGGGCATTCCACATCAGAGGTAGGATATGGGCTAGGGGTCAATGGCAGGACAGGTAAGAACAAGGCAAAGTGAGAAGGTTAGCACCGGAGGAGTGGAGTGTGCAAGCTGGCATGTAGAAGGAGAGAAGGGAGGTGAGGTAAAAAGTGGCAAGGTGGAAAGAGAGCATTGAAACCAATAGTGAGGAGTTTTTGCTTGATATGAAGGTTGATAGGCAACCACTGGAGATTTTTGAGGCAGAGGGTGACATGCCCAGAACCTTTCTGTAGAAAGATAATCTGGGCAGCAGAATGAAGTATAGACTGAAGGGGGGAAAAGATAGAAGGTTGGGAAAAGAGATATGATGCTGATGCAGTAATCCAGTCGGGATAAGATGAGTGATTGTACTAACGTGGTAGTGGTTTGGATGGAGAGGAAAGGGCGGGTCTTGGCGATTTTGTGAAGGTGAGACTGGCAGGTTTTAGTGATGGATTGGATATGTGGGGTAAATGAGAGAACAGAGTCAAGGATGACACCAAGACTTTTACTATGACATAATTGTTTATTATCTGCCAGGCACTATACTAACAGCTGGGGTAGATACAAGCAAATCAGATTGGACACAGTCCCTGTCCCACATGGGGCTCACAGTTTCAATCCCCATTTCACAAATCAAGTAACTGAGGCCCAGAGAAGTGAAATCACTTGCTCAGTATCTCATAGCAGACAACTAGCAGAGCCAGGTTTACAACACAGATCCTTCTGACTCCCAGGTCGCTCCCCCTCCAAATATGCTAGGCCACCACTCTCTTCACCTTCAAAGAATTACTAAGATCTCATCTCCTGCAAGAGTCTTTCCCCTATTATGCCCTTTTTTCCTCGCATTGCTCTCTTTTCTGATTTGTCTACACACTTTAATCGTCAAACTTTGGACACTTGATATTTGCCCCACCCCCTTCAGCACTCTCCCAAGCACTTAGTACAGTACTCTGCACAGAGTAAGCACTCAATAAATATGACTGACTGACTGATTTATATATGTATCATTAAATTATATATTATAAATTCCTTATTTATTCATATTAAGGCCTGACTACCCCTCTGGACTTTAAGCTTGTTATAGGCATGGAACTGGTCTGCTAATTCTGTTGTACTGTACTCTCCCAAACACTTAGTACAGTTCTCTGCATATAGCAAGCACTCAATAAATGCGATTGATTAATTGATTATGTGCCAACCATGGTAATAATGTTGGTATTTGTTAAGTGCTTACTATGTGCCGAGCACTGTTCTAAGCTCTGGGGTAGACACAAGGGAATCAGGTTGTCCCACGTGGGGCTCACAGTCTTAATCCCCATTTTACAGATGAGGTAACTGAGGCACTGAGAAGTTAAGTGACTTGCCCAAAGTCACACAGCTGACAAACGAACTAAGTGCTGGGATAGATGCAAGGTGTAACCTGCAGAGGTCTGTGCACTGATTGGGTAGATGGGTTCAGTTTTGGGTTTCCTTTTGAAGGATCAGAATTTAAAATAAAATATATAGAGATTGAGGATGATGATGATAATAACGATAAATATGATGATGAAAATATTGATGATGATAATGATTTCATATTGCCTCAAAGAAAACTGGATGGAGGAGGAAATGGACAGAAAAGAATGAATGAAAATAGTGGGGAGGCAAGAAAAGTCAAGTGTTCCTTTCTTAACTAAGATGTGCGTCGCTGCTGTGAGGCCCTAGCATAGTTAGTAACAACACTGGGATATTTTGGAGAACATTGTTTTCTATTGTCCAGTGAGGGAACGTAAGTTGAGCTCATGCAGATGGAACAGATAATTGGGAAGAAAATCCACAAATACGGTGAGTATGAGATCTTTCACTGGTGGTTCCCAATGCTCTTTTATAATAATAATAATAGAATTTGTTAAGGGCTTACTGAGTGCCAGGTGCTGTACTAAATGATGGGATCAATACAAGCAAATTGGGTTGAACACAGTCCCTGTCCCTCATGTGGCTCACAGTCTTAATTCCCAATTGACATAAGGGGTAACGGAGGGTCAGAGAAGTGAAGTCACTTGCCCTAGGTCACACAACAGAAAAATGGCAGAGCCAGAATTAGAACCCAGGTCCTTTTGAGTCTTAGGCCCATGCTTTATCCACTAAGCCATTCTAGGTAGGAAGTGGCAAAGGCACTTGGACAACCTGTTCTCAGATCCTCCTTCTCCCATTGACTTAAGCCTTTACCGACATTCTTTAGGCCATGAACAAAAGCAAGAGCTGACTTGTATTTCTTTCCTTCGGTACATAGAAGGAGATGGTATTCCAGCTCCTTAAAAGATTGATTTGAGTCTGGATATGCGGGGATCGCTGCTGATCAGCACCCAGGGGCAAAGGAAAGCATAACATGCACCCAGAAATGATAAAGGATCATAGAGCATCATGTCATCCATCTTAATAAAATTCAAAAACAGACTAATGCTGCTACTGATGCAATAAAAAGAAACGAAGCAAGTGACCAGGAGCAGGATGGTCTGGGTGGTTCTGGTATCTGGGGAAGCTTTGTGGGTTTGGCTGCTGGTATGAATGTGCTGGACTTGCCTACAATGGTGGTGTAGCACAAGTACCATATAGCCACTGGCCCAGCTCATGAGGAGCACAAAGAAGACATCACGGAAAGTTTTAGCAGTAAGAAATGAAGAATTATTTATCTTATTTAAATAAAATATGCTAGTACAACTCTTCCTACTGTCACCACTGATTGAAATGGTGACATTTTTGTTGTCTACAATTGGTTTTAGTACATTCATTTCCACTCATAGATTGAAGATCCAGAATATGATAAAGGCAGGCAAGATCAACCTGGGGACCTGGTGTTTCAGATGGACCCAGCCAGAGTTGCTGGGGCTGATGGTGACAGCCTGGAAACTGCTCAGGAGACAGGTGGTACAGATACAAAGGCCCCTGACCACTCTCCTGATATAGGAATTGACCTGACACCCAAAATCATCCAGAGAATTCTCCCACCTGAAGGCAATAACCATCCCTGGAGTAGTCTGGGTGAGAAGGGTCACTGTGTTGGCCACAGTCAAGTGAGTGAGGATCAGGTCTGTGATCTTCTTCTGTTGGTGATGGGAAATGAAGATGGTGACATACAGCATGAGCAGAATTGAATTCCCCAGAAGCCCAACCCCAGTCTGAGCGATGAACAGAATTGTCAAAATCAGGTCACCCGAAAGCATTTTCTTGACTTCTTCAGAATTGCAGAATTCAGAATACCTTAAAGAGAAACCCAAAATGGCACACCTGTGCTAGATAGAATTGGAAACACTCAAGGAAGATGATCTGAAATGTGCCTTTCAGCATGATGGCCAAATTCTCTATTTTAGTCCACCCCCAACTACTGTTGCATGATAACAATTTCCAGACGTGGATGATGTCCACATGGGGAGGGGCAGAAAGGTGAATGGATTCAACCTTTCCAAACAAAAATAAAACATGCATTTGATCTTAAACTATCTGGAAGCCAAAGAGACCATAGGAGGTATTGTTTAAAATATCCATGAATGTTCTGAATGTTCTGGGAAAGGCAGTGTGCAAGGCAATCGCCAAGTTTGTAGGTGACACTAAAATTTTACACTTGGTCAATGTCATTTTCATGTCCACATATTCTCAGTGGTCCCAAGAATGGAGTAAACAATAAATGATCTTCAGTATGGACAAATGCTAAGTAATGTATCTATGGAAAAATAATCTGAGCTACAACTTAGGTATGGTTGGCTCCGAGTTCTCACATCACAACTTGTTACTGAGATTGTTGTATCTTCACTGGCTGTGGAAGCTAAAGAGTCCAAGGAAATACTGGGAATTATCAGGAAGAAAATGGGCCATAAATCAAAAGTCAGAGTTTGCCATTATAAAATCCCATGATGCTGGAGAATTTCTGATCTCTATTTTAGGAAGCATATAATTGTTCACCTAATAGTACACAAATAGAAAAGTGATCCCTAATGATGTTTGAATGTGGTTGTAGTGGTGGTGGTAGTGATAATCATATTTGGTAATAATATTTATTGAGTGTCCACTGAGTGTAACAAATCAAATAATGATATTAATTGAGAACCTATTATGTGCAAAACATGCAACTAAGCCCATGAAGAGTATAATAAAAAGAGTTGACCTATAATACGGTGGAGTTGACAGTCCTGCTCTCTGCACAAGGAGCTGTCAATGTAGAGAAGGAACTTAGAAAAACTTGGAAAAATCCTTTAGAGGCATGAGACACATTTTCCAAGATTTACTGGAGGAGGTGATATTGAAGGAGACTTTATAACACAGGAGAGAGCTGTGGTCTGTTGGATATGTGGGGAAGGGGGTTTCAACCTGGGGAAATAGTGTGAGCAATGGATCATGGTAATAGAAGGGAAGGCGATAATCCAAAACAAAAGGGACTCATTTTCTCCAAACAGATAGTAATACTAATTGTGGCATTTATTAAGCTCTTAATTTGGTCAATCGCTGGGGTAGATACCAGGCAATTTGATGTGAAATTGCCCCCATCCCACAAGGGTCTTACAGTTTAAGTAGGAGGGAGAAGAGGTATTGAATCTCCATTTTACAGCTGAGGAAACAAGCATGAGGTAGTTACGCGATTTGTCCAAGATCTCATAGCAGGCAAATAGTGGATCTGGAATTAGAACCCAGGTCTTCTGACTACCTGGCCTGTGCTCTTTCCACTAGGACATACTGTTTTTGTACAAACTAGAGTAGCAATGGACTGAGACATTTGAGTAAATTAATGAGAGGATAAGACATCCAAAATGAGCTATTAGAGGGAAAGTTAGGGCGTTAGAAGGGAACCCTAAGAATATCAAGTTGTGCATCTTTATACAATAGTACACATGTCAAAGAAAACAATAGCAAACATTTTATCCAAGGATCCTGTGGACCCAGATGGATTCAGCATAATGCCACTGATAGAAAATTGTTTGGCATTTATTATGATTTTTAGGTGATTGTTTTTTACATAAGCCATTTTAAACGATTCTGTGACTTGTCAGGAAAGTGATTCTTCAGATCCTTTACACAACTTTTCCAACCTACTTAACAGCATAACAACCCTTTAAAAATCAAATTGAAAGTGACATTTTGAAATATTCAGAAATTCTCTCATTAGAAACATAACAATATCTGAAAAAAGAATTATGGACACATGATGATAACTACTAGATGCAAATGAATTGGAATTAATGCCCTCCCACTTTACCTCTGACAGGCAATCACTCTCCACACCTTCTCCAAGAGGCCTTCCCTGACTCAACCCTCATTTGCTCTTCTCCTACTGCTGTGTTGCCCTTGTTCTTGGATTTGCACTCTTTATTCACCCCTTCCTCAGTCCCACAGCAACTATGTAAATCAATCAATCATATTTATTGATCACTTACTGTGTGTAGGGCACTGTCTAATCATTTGGGAGAATGCAATGTAACATTATTAACAGACACATTCCCTGCCCACAACAATCTTACAATCTAGAAGGGGTTTACAGTACAAATCCACAATTTATTCATTAATATATTAATGTCTGTCTTCCTCTCTAGATCGTAAGCTTTATGCATGCAAGGAATTTATCAATCAACTTTGTTACATTATACTCTCCCAAGTGCATAGTGCTGTGCTCTTCACACAGTAAATGCTCAATACATTGATTGATTGAATTAAAGAAACCATTAATATATCAAGTCTTTGAACTTAATTTTAGTTGATGCAAAAGAACCATAATAGGCTAGGTGGCCAAATGTTATCAGAAATAGATTGAATTAGATCAATCAAGACCCCAGTTGATAGAGCGAGAATTTGAAATGCTTCCTTATGAAATAGAAAATCAAGAACCAAAAATAGCAGTTGGTAATATCAATTAAATATGATAGCATCACAATCAAACACAGTAAAATGCACAAGGAAGAAAACAACTGTGGATTTCCATCAGTGTTATGAAGATACCTTGTTTTTGTATAGCAATTTTATTTTTTCCAAAATATTTTTAGATCAACGATCTCATTTTGTCCTCACAATATCCCTGGAAGGTAGGGAGAAACAGATATTATCATCATCCCTATTTAACAGTTGAAGAAATTGAAATTTAGGGAAGGCAAACAACTTGCCCAAGGTCACATAGCAGGCCAGAGACAGAGCTTGTACTAGAAGCTAGATCTCCTGGCTCCAAACTTCTTGGATTTTTCACTAGAGCATGCTGCCTCTCCTTTGATAACAATCATAATGGTATTTTAAAAGTACTTACTATATATCAAGCACTGTACTATGTACCAGAGTAGGTATAAGACAATCAGGTCTGACACATCCTTATTCTTCAATGGGTTCACAGTCTGTGAAGGAGGGGGAATAGTATTAAACCTCCATTTTAATAATGAGGAAACTGAGGACAAGACAAGTGTCTTGCCCAAGGTGACCTGGCAGGTAAGTGGCAGAATTAGGATTAGAACCTAGGAACTCTGACTCCCAAACTATGATCTCTCCTCCAGATCACACTGCCTCCCTGTGGTAAAAAGACATAAGATTTAATGAAAACAGACCAGACTGGAGAATACAGATAATCCTGAAGGGACCTGAAAAAACTTCTTTTTTTATAGTATTTTTAGAGTGCTTACTATGTGTCGAACACTGTTCTAAGCTCTGGGGAAGATATAAGTTAATCAGTTTTGACACAGTCCCTTTTCCACATGGGGTCACAGTATAAATTGGAGGGAGAACAGATACTGAATCCCCATTTTGCAGTTGAGGAAACTGAGGCACAGAGAAGTTAAGTGACTGGGCCAAGGTCACACAGCACACAAGTGGCAGAGCCAGGATTAGAAATCAAATCCTCTGGTTCCCAGGCTCACGCTTTATCCAGTTGGCTATGCTGCTTGCTATGCCCTCTTATGGCATAGGTGCTAATCAGTTTTGCCAATACATTTAGAACTTCTTTAAAGTGAGGTTAAAATTTTATACATATGCAGATCTTGTATTTATTTCAAGAACTGAAAAGAATACTCCAGCTACGGCTACTGTTAGTAACACAGGGTAATATCAACCTAATTGCCCAAAATATTGATGCCAAAGGGATTAACATGGGATTAGAGGGTTAATTAAATAATTGTGCAATTTAACAGAGTAAGTTAGGGCAAATGGTGAAAATGTACGCAAAATTGACTTGAAAGCATAAAACACCTATAGACGAGGTAAAAGCTTAAATTTAAGAGATGATAGATTCCAGTTTTCTTGGTCAAAAAAAGGTATTATTTCTTTGAGATAAAAATTGAAAGAAGAACGTAACTGCTCATAAAGTAAAAGGTTGAAGTGTCCATGTTCAAGGAGGTTCAGATTTCTAGTGGAACTAGCTTCCCAGAAAAATGGCAGGATTGTTTCCAAAATAATACTGAGACCTCCAGACAGGACTGAAAGAGGCTTACTGGCACCAATTGAAAATCGACTTGGCACCTATCTTGGATGTAGGTGAAGCTGACCACCAATTAGATGAACCTGTGCCCTTACTGTACCCTTGTACTGTGCCCTTGGGAAGCAGCGTGGCTCAGTGTAAAGAACCCGGGCTTGGGAGTCACAAGTCATGGGTTTGGATCCTGGCTCTGCCACTTGTTAGCTGTGTGACTGTGGGCAAGTCACTTCACTTCTCTGTGCCTCAGTTCCCTCATCAGTAAAATGGGGATGAAGACTGTGAGCCTCGCGTGGGACAACCTGATTACCCTGTGTCTACCCCAGCGCTTAGAACATTGCTCTGCACATAGTAAGTGCTTAGCAAATACCAACATTATTATTATTATTACTGTACCAGTCAGACATGCACAGTGTGTAATATGAATATTATGTAGCAATAGACTCGTTGGAATGGACATGCCAAAGTATGTAACATGCAAGTGCCCACAAAGCCTGCATAGTAGGCAGTGTGGATAGAGAAGGGAAAAACAAACATCACTCCATCTTCTGAAATGTGCACTTGTGACCCACAAGAAAATATTTGAATCAGAGTACAGGTAAGGGCACTCCTATTTCATTTTTTCCTTATCCATACATTTATCAATCAATCAATGGAATTTATTGAGCTCTTTTTATGTGCAGAGCATTGTTCTAAGGACTCAGGAGAGTGCAATACAACAGACTTAGCACGACATGTTCCCTGCCCACAGTAAGCTGACATTAGAAATGGGGAAAGAGAGATAAACATAAAGAAATAATAATATATAAGAAAGACGTGTGTATAGATGCTCTTGGAGTTGAGGGTAGTGTGAATATCAAATGCTAAAAGGTCACAGATCCAGGTGCATATATGACACAGAAGGGAGAGGGAGCCTGGGAAAAGAGAACTTAATCGGGCAAGGCCTTTTGGAGGGGATTTGACCTTAACAGTACTTTGAAGGTCCACAGGAGTGGTAGTCTCCTTATCTTCCCTCCCAAACACTGCCCTCTCCCAAACTTTCCCACCACTGTGGACAGCACAACCACCCTTTCAGTCTCCCAAGACTGCAATCTGGGTGTCATCCATGAGTCCTCTCTCTCATTCACCCCACTTATCCAATCTGTCAACCAAGCCTGCCGGTTTCACCTTCATGACATTGCCAAGATCCACCCTTTCCTCTCCATCCAAACTGCTACCATGTTAGTACAATCTCTCATCCTATACCGACTGGATTACTGCATCAGCCTCCTTTCTGACCTCTCAACATCCTGCCTCTCTCCACTTCAGAATATACTTCATTCTGCTGCCCAGATTATCTTTCTACAGAAAACCTCAGGGCATGTCACACCCCCACCCCCGTCAAAAATCTCCAGGGGTTGCTTATCCACTTCTGTATCAAACTAAAATTCCTCAATATTGGCTTTAAAGGTCTCCATCACCTTGTCCCCTTCCTACCTCACTTCCCTTCTCTCCTTCTACATCCAATCTGCACTCTCTGCTCCTCTGGTGCTAATCTTCTCGCTGTGCTTCAATATCGCTTGTCTTGCTGCCAACCCCTGGCCCACATACCTCTGGCCTGGACCTGCCTCTATCCTCAAATCTTCTGGACAGTCACTCTTCCCCCCTTCAAAGTGCTACTGAAGGCACACCTCCACCAAGAGGACTTCCCAGACTAAACCCAGTTTTTGTAAGCTCCTCCTCCCTCTGCATCACCATAACTCACTCGTGTTGTGCTTCCCCCAACAGCACGTATGTGTATATGTATATATCTATAATTATATTCATTTATATTGATGCCTGGTCATTTGTATTGATGCCTGACTCCACCCCACCCCACCCCTCCCCCAGGCTGAGAGCCTGTTTTGTGCAGGGATTTTGTCTCTACTGCTGTATTATAATTTTCAAGCACTTAATACAGTACTCTGCACACAGTAAGTGTTCAATCAAATAGCATTAATTGAGTGAAAGTGAATTGTTACAGTGGATAATGACACTGAAATGATGTCAGATTAAAATAGAAAGGGGTAAGATCTATAGAGGGAATAAATATATTTACAGTGACTACAAGGAGAGAAGATAAAACAACCATCTTGGGCATCTTCAAGCTTCCAGGAAAAAATGACTTTACAGATGAATGAGAACCTAAAGCTCAGTATTTGAAAACTGGTGGAAACAGAGGAGTTATGCCAATACTTATGGAGATGACAAAGTGTTTGAAGAATTTTAGAAGTGATTGGTTTATTTCTATGTGAAGACCCATAACACAGTGGAGTGAAATAGAAAAGACAGGGTCGGGGCGGAGAAAAAAGAAGAAAACAGAGATAAAGGTGGGGAAAGAAGAAGGCAAAGAGGAAGTAAGAAAGAGTGAGAAACCTTTAGCCAATATAGGAAAACAGTTGTACAGAAAGGCTAAAGTGGGGAAAAAAAGTTCTCATCCTATCCTGACCAGATTATCATAACAGCCTCCTTTCTGACCTCCCAATCTTCTACCTGTCCCCAGTTTCAGGCCATATTTCACTCTGCTGCCCAGATTATCTTTTTACAGAAATGTTCAGGGCATGTCACTGCCATCCTCAAAAATCTCTAGTGGTTGCCTATCAACCTCCATATCAAACAAAACTGCAGTGAGACTACAGTAAGTGCTAATCGTGTAAATATAAATTTTTTAGGGCGACAGTGGAATGAAGCAATATAGGAAGGAAGAAATTAATTAGGAAATGCCTGTTGGAGGAGATGGATTTTCAGGAGGGCTTTGAAAATGAGAAGAGGTAAAGGCTTGGATACTTGAAGGGGACGGGTATTAAAGAAAGGAGGAAGGGTGTGAGCAAAGGTTAGGATGTGGGAGAGTAGAAAGAGGCAGTCAGAAGTAAATGGCAATACCATCACTGAGGTCTAAAGGGACAGGATGGATGCTGGTGTATTATTGACTAAAATGTGAAATTTCAATGAAGGAATTGGATGAGGAAGTTTCTGTAAAAGTAGGAAACCCAGGATATGAAATCTTTATTGCCAAAAAGGCAGCAGGAACATTTAGAAGATCTCTAGGTAGACCTCTAAATTTTAAATGGGGCCTATGGGTAGGATTAAAGGTAGAAGTTAATCAATCTTATTTTCTGGGAATGAAAATCACCAAAAATCATTACAGGAAAAAGAGTTTAGGCCAGGTTGAGGGAAGGGGGTGGGGAGAGTGGAGGGGGACCAGAGAAAGGAAGGGAGAATTCTGATTGCCAGAGTAGGGAACACTGGTGTGTCTGATCTAGTGAAGTTCTGGACTCTCCTCTTCCCCAGAAAGTAAAGCATAGTTCTCAGGAACTCTAAAATGATAATATAATTTTCCTTACATTTCTTCTTCTCACTTCATCACTGCCCCAGGGCTCTCACTGCCCCAGGTCTCCTTATCCCTGCTTTCAGGCTGCATGCCCCCTCTGATTCTCACTCTCCATTCCATGTTGCACAGAGCTTGACACTTAATGACACACTCACCTGAACAAGTTTATTCTCCCAACACGCAATTCTGTGCAGAAAAAGACTTAGCTTTTCTGTTCTGGAGGGATGCAGCAGAGCAGCAATTATAGGGACAAGGTGGTTGAGCTCATCTCTCTTCAGGGGTGCCATTACAGTGTCACTTGCTGTTGTTGTGACAGTGCTTGGAGTGGGAATCTGAGATATCTCCATGGAAGGAACCAACTCCCTTCCCTGTTGGAAGTCCTCTTTAAAATAGCAAAGGGGTGGGGGGAGATGGAGGGTTATGAAAGGAGGGGAGAGTCCTGATTGCCAGAGTAGGAAACACTGGTGTGTCTGATCTAGTAAAGTTCTGGACTCTCCTCTTTCCCAGAAAGTAAAGCATAGTTCTCAGGAACTCTAAAATGATAATTCCATTTTCCTTCAATTTCTTCTTCTTACTTCACCCTCAGCTTATCCCCACTTCCCCATGACAGTTAATGTACACTGCCTGCATTCAATAGTATTTACTGACCATTTACTGTGTGTTGAGCACTGTATTAAGCACATGAAAAGTACAATTTACTAATAAAGAGAAACAATCCCTGCGCACAATGGGCTTTATAGTCTGGGTGAGGGGGACAGACAACAAAATAAGTTAACAGCATGAATATAAATAAATAGAATTATAAATATATACATATATAACTATATAAATTTTGTGCAGCTGGGGGAGAGGGGGGAAGAGCAAAGGGAGTGAGTCGAAGTGACCTGGAAGGGATGGGGAGCTGAGGAAAAGGGAGCTTAAGCTGGGAAGGCCTCATGGAGGAGGTGTACATTGAGTAAGGCTTTGAAGGGGGGAAGAATGAATGTTTGGCAGATTTGAGGAGCTCAAGGTGATTAAGTGCTTTAAAGCCAATGGTGAGGAGTTTTTGTTTGATACGGAGGTGCATAATAATGTTGGTATTTGTTAAGTGCTTACTATGTGCAGAGCACTGTTCTAAGTGCTGGGGTAGATACAGAGTAATCAGGTTGTCCCAAGTAAGGCTCACAGTTAATCCCATTTTACAGATGAGGTAATTGAAGCACAGAGAAGTTAAGTGACTTGTCCACAGTCACACAGCTGACAAGTGGGAGAACCAGGATTCGAACCCATGAGCTCTGACTCCCAAGCCCAGGCTTTTGCCACTGAGCCACGCTGCTTCTCTGGATGGGCAACCACTGGAGTTTCTTAAGGAGTGGGAAACTTGGTCTGAATGTTTTTGAATGAAAATGATTTGAACAGCAGAATGCAGTATGGATTGCAGTGGGGAGAGACAGAGGCAGGGAGGTCAGCAAGGAGGCTGACACAATAAGCAAGGCAGGGTAGGATAAGTGCTTGCAGTAATTAAATTGCAGTTTGTATGGAGAGGAAGGGGTGAATTTTGGCAATGTTGTGAAAGTAAAACCGACAGGATTTAGTGATGGTTCGAATATATGGGTGTAATGAGAGAGGGGATCCAAGAATAATGCCAAGGTTATGGGTTCGTGAGACAGAAAGGATGGTAGTGCTGTCAACAGTGATGGGAAAGTGACAGGGTTTCGGTGGGAAGAAAGAAATTCAGTTTTAGAAATATTAAGTTTGAGGCGATGGAAGGACATCCAAGTAGTGATGTAGGCAGGAGGAAATGCGAGACTGCAGAGAGGGAGAGAGATAAGGGCTGGAGCTGTAGATTTGGGTGTCATCAGCATAGAGGTGATACTTGAAATCATGTGAGTTTTCCAAGGGATTGGGTGTAGAGGGAGAAAAGAAGGGGACCCAGAACTGAACCTGCGTTCACCCTGAAGCAGCGTGGCTCAGTGGAAAGAGCACGGGCTTTGGAGTCAGGGCTCATGAGTTTGAATCCCAGCTCTGCCACTTGTCGGCTGTGTGACTGTGGGCAAGTCACTTAACTTCTCTGTGCCTCAGTTCCCTCATCTGTAAAATGGGGATTAAGACTGTGAGCCTCACGTGGGACAACCTGATTCCCCTATGTCTACCCCAGCGCTTAGAACAGTGCTCGGCACATAGTAAGCGCTTAACAAATACCAACATTATTATTATTATTATTAACCTTGAGGGCACCCACAGTTAGGCGGGAGGCAGAGGAGGAGCCCGTGAAAGACTGAGAATCAGTGGCCTGAGACATAGGAGGAGAACCAGGGGAGGACGCTGTCAGTGAAGCCAAGATTCAGCTGTTCAGCTGTTAGGAAGGGAAGAAGGGAGGGGATAAGCATTTTGATAAAGCATGAAGGAATGGGGTCAGATGCACAGGTGGAGGCTGTGGATTTTGAGAGAAGGGAGGCGATCTCCTCCAGAGATACTGCTGGGAAAGATGGGAGAGTTGAAGAGGGGGCAGGACAGGGGAGAGACTGGGAGAGGGTACAGGGAGATTTTAGGGACATTATACCTGATAGTGTCAATTTCTTAATTAAATAGGTGGCCATGTCATTAGGGGTAAGGGATGGGAGAAGCAGGAGGATGGGGGCCTGAGCAGGAAGTTAAATGTCTGGAGCAACTGGCAAGGGCAATGGGCATGGGTGACAATAAGGGTGGAGAAATAATTTTAGGCAGCAGAGGAGAGGGAAGAGTTAAAGTACACAAGGATAAATTTGAAATGGATGAAGTCAGTGGGATATTTAGAAGTCCACCAGCAGCACTTTGCAGTTCGTGCACAAGAACAAAGGCGCTGGACTGTGCAGGTAATTCCAGGCTGTGGGTTAGCGGTAAGAGATCGATGAAGGGAATAAGGGAGCAAGTGAATTGAGTTCAGTAGAGTTCAGTTAACGTGCCCAAGGACATTGAGATCTCTCCGCCAAGGGGCCCCTAATTGCAGTGGACCTTAGACAGTCGCACAGGGCGGATAACTGCCCAGGGAAAGTGAAATCTCTGTGCCAAGTGGTGTCAGCAGAACCAGCTCATCTGCCATCAGAACACTACCTACAGTCTGTCCACCAGAACTCCAATACTTAGTCCCTGATCAGCTCTCAAAATCCCAAGCTTCTCCTCAGGAATCATGGGATTAAGCAGTTTATTGCTATTGATTACCTCACCTAATTCTTAAACTTCTCTGACCTCACCATGACCCCTCAATTCCCACCCTCCAAGCAGCCCAGCCCAGACCTCCCTCCTCCCATCCTCCAGCCAATCTCTCCCTACCCCTTGTTCAGTCCCCACCGCCTCCCCTTCCCTATCCATGTCATCCTGTTCCAGCACCACCCTTCATCCTCCTCTAACGGCCCCATCAACTAACTCCCATCCAACCCCTCCCTACCCCTTGTTCTGTCCCCTTCCCAGCCACTCTTCCCAAAGCCTCAGCCAAGTGCAGCTTGTGGAAGCCCTTCTCCATCATGGAGGAGTTTCCCTACATCCTTGATGTGTCCTGACCCAGTCACTGCTCCTCCTCTCCACCACTGAAACCTGGCTCTCTCCAGATGACATGGTCTCCACTGCTGCTCTCTGTAAAGGGAGCCTCATCTTCATTCATTCATTCCCCCAGACTCTGGGAAAGGTGGAGGTGTTTGCTCCATCTCATGCCCCCAAGCTACTTTCGCACCATTCTGCCTCCTCCATCCCTGTCTTTGCCTTCCTTTAAAGCCTATATCATCCACCTCTGACACTCATTCCAGATATGTCACAGTCATTTACTGCCCCCAGGCCCCACCTCCAACTTTCTGAACCACTTTGATCCCTTTTTCACATTCTTTCTCTTTTTCCGCATCCCTACACTGATCTACTTTAATGTCCATGTAAATGTTCCTGATGATCCTTCCACTGCCTACTTTCTACTACTCCTCAACCCCACTGATGTCCTGCTGCACCCCAATTCACCCACTCACCAACTTGGACACGCGCTTGATCTCATCATTGCTAGTCTCTTCTCTCATCAACTCTGAAATACCTCTATCTGACCAAAACCTCCTCATGTGTCTTCTCTCCCACACACTTCCACCTCACAAATAATCCATGCTGTTTCCCCACAGAGCTTCCAATCTTCTGACCCCCATCCAATTTTCTCAACTCATCATTCCCCATTTAGCCTCCATATCCAACCAATCTACTGAGAATAACCAAATTGACCCTGTCAAAACCAACCTCTCTATTAAACTTAACTGACTTGCTCCCTGTTCCTTCACTGAACCACTAACCCACAGCCCTGGATCACCTCCACAGTCTGCTTCCTTTGCTCCTAGGCGCAAGCCACAGAACGCGGCGGGTGGAATTCTAGATATCAGGCCTACCTTGTCCTCTTCAAGATTATCTTTACATGCTTTTACTCTGCCCTTTCCTCTGGCTGGCCAAATTAGTTCTCCATCCTTATTGGCACCCATGCCCATTGCCCGTGCAAGTTGTTCCAGATGTTTAAAGCTCTCCTCTAACCCCCTGTTCCCCTGCCTTCCCTCTCTCTAGCCCTTAACCTGGCCACCTACTTTATTGAGAAAATTGACACTGTCAGGGAGATCTCCCCAAAATCTCCCCTGCACCTCCCCATTTTATCAAAACGTTAATTCATTCATTTATTCAATAGTATTTATTGAGTGCTTACTATGTGCAGAGTGCTGTACTAAGCGCTTGGAATGTACAATTCGGCAACAGATAGAGACAATCCCTGCCCAATAATGGGCTCAAAGTCTAAACAGGGGAGACAACAAAGCAAACCAGAACAAAACAAAGCCAGATCATCAAGATAAATAGAATCATGGAAATTTGCACCTCATTAACAAAACCAGTGGGGTAATAAATAATATATGAATATATAATGAATAGGGTAATAAATATGCACAGTGCTGAGGGGAGGGGAAGGGGGAAGAGCAGAGGGCAGAAAAAGGGTGAATGGGGAGGGGAGGAGGAGCAGAGGGAGAGAAGGGCTCAGTCTGGGAAGGTCTCCTGGAGGAGGTGAGCTCTCAGTAGGGCTTTGAAGAGAGAAGAGAGTTAGTTTGGCAGATGTGAGGAAGGAGGGCATTTCAGATCAGAGGTAGGATGTGGGCCAGGGGTTGATGGCAGCACAGGCGCAAACAGGAGACCGTAAGGAGGTGAGCAGGCAGAGGAGTAGAGTGTACGTGGTGGGCAGTAGAAAGAGAGAAGGGCGGTTAGGTAGGAGAGACCAAGGTGATGGAGAGCTCTGAAGCCAAGAGTGAGTAGTTTTTGTTTTGTGCGAAGGTTGATAGGCAACCACTATAGGTTTTTGAGGATGAGAGTGACATGCCCAGGGCATTTCTGTAGGAAGATGATCTGGGCAGCAGAATGAAGAATAGACTGCAGTGGGGAGGGACAGAAAAATGAATTGAAGGGCATAGGTGACCCAGTAGGGAAGGGAAATAGGGTCAGAAGATAAGAGATTCATCAGGGAAGGCTTCCTGGAGAATAGGTGAATTTAGTATAGTTTGAAGATGGGGAAATGTGGCTTGTCAGATATGAAGAGTTACAGGCACCAGGGAAAAAGAAAGCAAAGTGTTGACCATAAGAGAGATGAGATCGAAGCACAGTAAACAGGGTGGTATTAGGGGAGTGAGGTCTGTGGGTGAGATTGTAGTGGGAAAGGAGAATGAACAGGTAGAGAGGGAGAGAGCTGATTGAATGCCATAAATGACCAGCTGCTGCCTTACAGCCAAGATTTTGCTTGATGTGGAGAAGGATGGGCAACAAGCTTGTGTGACCTTGGGCAAATGACTGAACTTCTCTGTGCCTCAGTTACCTCACCTGTAAAATGAGGATTGATTGTAAGACCTATGTTGGACATGGACTACGTCCAACCTAACAGTCTACTATCTACTCCAGTGCTTAGTACTGTGTCTGGCACATGATAAGCACTTGATAAATTCCAGTAATAATTTAAACTTAATAATCACCATTGCCTTTACTTTGCCCCCACCCTTGGATGACGATGTCCTCTCTTTGCTGCTAAGGGGGGCAGGAGGCTCTGTCTAAATTCTTGGTTGGTAAGGAAGGTGTTCTGTTTGCATTCCTGCTTTTGTGTAGCGTGCATTTTCCTTTAATCCAATTTAGTTGAATTTTCACCACTTCCAATCCATTAATCAATCAATCATTGTGCTTACCCTGTAAAAGCCACTGCAGTTAGGACTTGGAAGGGAACAATTTAATAGAATTGTCAGACACATTTCCACATTCCCTGCCCACAAGGACCTTACAGTCTGGAGGTATGTGCAATAAGTGCTAAGGGGCTGAAGACGGAGAT
The DNA here is from genome assembly GCF_004115215.2 of Ornithorhynchus anatinus. Taxonomy (NCBI): domain Eukaryota; kingdom Metazoa; phylum Chordata; class Mammalia; order Monotremata; family Ornithorhynchidae; genus Ornithorhynchus; species Ornithorhynchus anatinus. The sequence continues at coordinate 44,514,357 of NC_041739.1, forward strand.
GAATATCATGTGCTTAAAGGGCACAGATGCAAATGCATAAGTGAGACAAAAGGGAGAATGATTAGGGGAAATGAGAAATTAGAAGGGAAAGGCTTCTTGAAGAAGAAGTGATTTTAATAGTGCTTTGAAGGTGGGGAGAATGTCAGTCTGTTGGATATGAAGGAGGAAGGAATCCCAGGCCAGAGGGAGGATATGCGTAATATTCATATTACACACTGTGCGTGTCTGACTGGTACAGTAATAATAATAATAATAATAATGTTGGTATTTGCTAAGCGCTTACTCTGTGCAGAGCACTGTTCTAAGCGCTGGGGTAGATACAAGGTAAACAGGTTGTCCCACCTAAGGCTCACAGTAAATCCCCATTTTACAGATGAGGTAACTGAGGCACCGAGAAGTTAAGTGACTTGCCCACAGTCACACAGCTGACAAGTGGCAGAGTCGGGATTTAAACCCATGACCTCTGACTCCAAAGCCCATGTTCTTTCCACTGAGCCACGCTGCTTCTCTATAATAATGTTGGTATTTGTTAGGCACTTACTATGTGCAGAGCACTGTACTAAGCGCTGGGGTAGACACAGGATAATCAGGTTTTCCCACGTGAGGCTCACAGTCTTAATCCCCATTTTACAGAGAAGGTAACTGAGGCACAGAGAAGTTAAGTGACTTGCCCACAGTCACACAGCTGACAAGTGACAAAGCTGGGATTTGAACCCATGACCTCTGACTCCCAAGCCCAGGCTCTTTCCACTGAGCCACGCTGCTTATATTTCACTCTGCTGCCCGGATCGCTTTACACAAAAACATTCAGGATAACTCATCCCACTCCTCAAAAACTCCAGTGGTAGCCCATCCACTTCAGCATAAAACAAAAACTCTTCACCATTGGCTTTAAAACACTCCACCACCTTGCCCCTCCTACCTCACCTCACGTCTCCTTCTACAACCCAGCCCGCACACACAACTCCTCTTGTGCTGCCTTCTCACTGTGCCTCGATTTCACCTATCTTGCCACTGACTCCTAGCCCAGGTTCTACCTCTGGCCTGGAACACCCTCCCTCTTCAAAACTGATTTACCCTCTCCCCTTTCAAAGCTTTATTAAAAGTACATGTCCTGCAAGAGGCCTTTCCAGACTAAGCCCCACCTTTCTTTATCTCCCACTCCCTTCTGAATCACCTTGACATGTTCTCTTTCATCTTCCTTGTTCCCAACCCCACAGCACTTATGTACATATCTTTAATTTTATTTAGTTTTATTGATGTTTGTCTCCTCCACTCTAGACTGTAAGCTCATTACAGGCAGGGAATGTGACTGTTTACTGTTATATTGCAGTCTCCCAAGTGCTTAGTACACGGCTCTACACACAGTAAGTGCTCAAAAAGTATTATGAATGAATGAATGGCCATTACATTAAGCTTCTTCTGCCTAATTACCCTAATCTATCAATTACAGTTCCTTCATATTCTGTTCTTAGAAGGCGTCACACCTAAGGACCTTATGAGTGTGTCAACATTTGGTCTTTTCTTGAAGCTTATCTGTCTAGCTGGTTGCAATCACAGGAAGTGATATGCCAAAAGGCATTAAGCTTAATAGGGTGTTTACTCAAAGTGCAAACTGCACCCTTTAGCTGCCCAGATCATTTTTCTAAAAAAATAAAATAAAAATAAATTCATTCCATGTTTCACTCCTCAGGAAACTCCAGTGGTTTGCCATCCACCTCTGCATCAAATAAAAACTCCTTACCAAAGACTTTAAGGCAGTCAATCGCTTTGCCCCCTCCTACCTTACCTTGATACTCTCCTACTACAACCCAGCCCCCACACTTCAGTCCTCTAATGCCAGTCTATTCCCTTTACCTTGATCTCTTCTATCTCACCTCTGACCTCTCTTCCACATCCTGTCTCTGGCCTGGAACACCATAAAATCCAACAGACAATTACCATCCCCAATTCAAAGCCTTATTGAAGGCACATCTCCTCCAAGAAGTCTTCCCTAAGCCTCCGTTTCCCTTTTCCCACTCCCTTCTCCATAGCCCTCACCTTGCTTCCTTTATTCATCACTCATCAGCACCCCACAGCCCCATAGCACTTATGTTCATATCCATAATGAATTTATTTAGATTAATGTCCATCTCCTCATCTAGACTGTTAACTTGTTGTAAGGAGGGAATGTGTCTGTTATACTGTTGTGTGGTACTCTTTCAAGAGCTTAGTACCGTGTCCTGCACACGGTAAATGCCCAATAAGTGATTGATTGATTGAGGCCCTAGCTGTCATAAAGTATTTACAGCAAGACCTGGGGCAGTGGAGTAGTAGGACATAGGCTGTGCATTTCTACGGGAAGTGTTTGTGAGGGGTGAAGCTTCCCTGAAAGTAGCACAGGAGTCCATTCATAATTATCACCATGTTGACTCCTCACCAAGCAGAGGTTGGATTTTTTTAACCTGATTAGTCCCTCTGCCTCCATGTAGGCTGCTATGAATTCCTGCTCCAAAAGAGGAAACCCAGAAACTGGGCTATGACAGCATTGCTTCAGAAAACCTAGGTCCAGGGCCATAACTGTGACCATGATCCCCCAGAATAAGAAGAATCTAGACCCTGATCAGCGCAAGCTGTACTCGGAAGTGAAGTTGGAGACGTATAGAAACTCACTTTCCTGGGATGTTTGGTCTCCAGACCTGGGAATCCAGAACCTCATTCCCAGCAAGATCTGGAAGCCAACAACAACTTTTTCAGGCAAAAGAGTACAAGAGAAGCTGTGACAATATGGTTGGAAAGGCTATGTCTGGAAGCGTGTGCTTGAGTGTGGGGGTGTGTGTGTGTATGTGTGTGCATACTGGGAGGGGAGCCAAATGACTGTCCCTCCCAAATTTTACTGTTCAACCTACTATTCTGCCTTAGATTACTGATGGTACCACTCCCAGAGAGGTGGAATGTAAACAGCCATAAATTTATTCCAAGTAGGGAATCTTTAATACTACTCAGTCAATCAATTCTATTTATAGAGCTCTTTCTGTGTGCAGAGCACTATACTAACTGCTTGGAAGATTCTAACAGAAAAATATACCAGATGCCTTCCCTGCCCATAATGAGATTACCATTTAAAGGTGGGCAGGGTAATGTAAATCGTTGCCAGTGATCCCCCTTCCAAGCAGTGTGTCCCACCTGAAGACTACTCATGAAAACATCTCCAGTCTGTATTTCAGTCTTCCTTTTCTCTGGCTCCCGCTTTTTCCTTTCCCTTCCCAATGGTCCCTCCCCTACCCCTTCAAATCCTATCCTTTGGTGCTCCATCACCAATGCTGCACCCTAAGTTCCACACAACTCAGGAAGTAGCTTTAGTGCCCAGGGTCCCAGATACAGAGGAGAAGGTGGAGATGTCTCCAGAGAACAGAGAGGGGGAATGGGCTTGAGGGATTGAATCTAGTTGACAGAAGGACAGTGAAATCTTAATCCACCACTACTAATAGTTCTGTTCCTAGAAGGCATCTGGGCCCCATGAGGCTCTGAGCCCATTTCAGCAAATCCATATAGAGAAGCAGTCCATTATCTGCTGGAGTTGGATATCCAGACCTGAGTGAGGGACCTTCAGTGGGAGATTGGACAGAAGGCCACATTTCTTTCAAACATGCTCATATATCCCCATCCTAAAAAAAAACCTCCCTTCACCCCATGCTGCCTCCTGTTATTGCCCCATCTCCCTCCTACCATTCCTCTCCAAACTCCTTGAGCAAGTTGCCTACACCTGCTGCCTCAGGCTCCTCCCTTCCAATTCTTCCCTTGACCCCCTCTGATCTGACTCTGTCCCCTTCACCCTACAGAAACTGCCCTGTCGAATGTCAAAACTCATCTCCTCCTTGCTAAATCCAACCGTATTCTCCACCCAAATCCTCCTCCACCTCTCTGTTGCCTTTGACATTCTCGACCACCCATCCTCGCCTGGAAACATTATCCAACTTTGGCTTCAATGATACTATTCCCTCTTGTTCTCCTCCTATTTCTCTGACCACTTATTCTCCGTTCTTTTGTGGACTCTTCTTCTGCCTCCCACCACCTAAATCTGGGGGTACCTCACATCCAAACTGCTACCATGTTAATCCAAGGATTTATTTCATCCCACCTTGATTACTCTATCATTTTCTTTGCTGACCTTCCTGCCTCCTGTCTCTCCCAACTCCAGTCGGTATTTCAGCCTGCTGCAATGTCCCAATAAGCCAAATTGGGGATGGGGCAAGGCCTCGTGACTCAGCTTTAGTGATAGAACAAACCATGATATTCAGTGTTACCGTTAAATAAGTTAATTATCATGCACAAAACATTAATCATAAAAGATCCTGCTAACATTAAGCCCTCCAACCCAGGAGGGATGAGATTCCTGACACCATTTAAGCCTTCCAACCCAGGATGATTATTCTCCATTAGCATTCAGTCTGAGTATGGCCAAGACCAGCTCAGGTATCTCTGACTACAAGGTCTCCTCCAGCCCAGGCTGTCTCTTTCATCCCTTCAGATAACAGTGAGCAGTAGCTACAGGCATTTCCTCCAGCCTTTTAAATTAAGAATTATACTTCTTGACCTTGTCTTATCTTATCTTCTATCTTCTCACTCAAACCCTGTTCTCCCCCTGATTCCCTGACTGTCCCATCACTGTAGATTGACACCACCATCCTTCCTGTCTCACAAGCCTATAACCTTGGCATTATTCTTGACTCGTCTCTGTCATTCAACTCACATATTCAATCCATCACCAAATCCTGTCGGTCCCTCCTTCACAACATAGCTAAAATATACCTTTCCTCTTCCTCCAGACAGCTAACATGTTATCCATTCATTCATTCAATGATATTTTTTGAGTGCTTACTGTGTGCAGAGTACTAAGCTCTTGAGAAGTACAATTCAGCAATAGAGACACTCCCTGCCCTTAGCGGGCCTAGAGTCTAAAAGGGAGAAGACAGACATTAAAAAAAGTAAACAGGCATCCACATTAATAAATAGAATATAAATATATATATACATACACACAAGTGCTGTGGGAAGGGGGTGGAGGGAGATCAGAGATAGCGAGTTGGTATGGCATGGAGGGGAGGGGGAGCTGAGGAAAAGGGGGCCTTAGTCGGGGAAGACCTCATGGAGGAGTTGAGCCTTCTGTAGGGCTTTGAAGGGGGAAAGCTTTATTGTTTGGCAGATTTGAGGAGGGAGTGTGTTCCAGGCCAGAGATAGGACATGGGCCAGGGCTTGAAGGCGGGACAGGTGAGAAAGAGGCACAGTGAGAAGGTTAGCACCAGAATCACTCCTCGTAATCCACCTGCTTCAGCCTCTTTTATCCCCCAGAATAAGAAGAATCTGGACCCTGATCAGCACAAGTTGTACTCGGATTTGAAGTTGGAAACTAATAGAAACTCACTTCCCTGGGATGTTTGGTCCCCAGACCTGGGAATCCAGAACCTCATTCCCAGCAAGATCTGGAAGCCAACAACAACCTTTCTAGGCAAAAGATTGCAAAAGAAGCTGTGGCAATATGGTTGGAAAGGCTGTATCTTGGAATGTGTGCATGAGTGTGTGTGTGTGTGTGTGTGTGTGTGTGTGTGTGTGTGTGTGAGTGTGTGCGTGCATACTGGGAGGGGAGCCAAATGACTGTCCCTGCCAAATTTACTGTTCAACCTACTATTCTGCCTTAGATTACTGATGGTACCACTCCCAGAAAGGTGGAGTGTAGAGAACACAGTAAGAAATTTATTCCGAGTTTGGAATCTTTAATCCATCAAATTTATAGAATGCTTTCTTTGTGCAGAGCACTATACACTGTCGACCATCCCCTCCTCCTCCATACCTTATCTCACCTTGGCTTCACGGACTCTGTCCTCTCCTGGTTCTCCTCTTACCTCTCTGGCTGATCATTCTCGGTCTCCTACGCTGGAGCCTCCTCCCCCTCCCATCCTTTAACTGTTGGAGTTCCTCAAGGGTCAGTTCTTGGCCCTCTTCTGTTCTCCATTTACACTCACTCCCTCGGTGAACTCATCCGCTCTCACGGCTTTGACTACCATCTCTACGCAGATGACACGCAGATCTACATCTCTGCCCCTGTCCTCTCCCCCTCCCTTCAGGCTCGCATCTCCTCCTGCCTCCGGGACGTCTCCACCTGGATGTCGGCCCGCCACCTAAAACTCAACATGAGCAAGACTGAGCTCCTCATCTTCCCTCCCAAGCCCGGTCCGCTCCCAGACTTCTCCATCACCGTGGATGGCACGACCATCCTTCCCGTCCCGCAGGCCCGCAATCTCGGTGTCATCCTTGACTCGTCCCTCTCGTTCACCCCACACATCCTATCCGTTACCAAGACCTGCCGGTTTCACCTCTACAATATCGCCAAGATCCGCCCTTTCCTCTCCACCCAAACGGCTACCTTACTATTACGGGCTCTCGTTATATCCCGGCTAGACTACTGTGTCAGCCTTCTCTCTGACCTCCCTTCCTCCTCTCTCGCCCCGCTCCGGTCTATTCTTCACTCCGCTGCCCGGCTCATCTTCCTGCAGAAACGATCTGGGCATGTCACTCCCTTTCTTAAACAACTCCAGTGGTTGCCTATCGACCTCCGCTCCAAACAAAAACTCCTCACTCTAGGCTTCAAGGCTCTCCATCACCTTGCCCCTTCCTACCTCTCCTCCCTTCTCTCTTTCTACCGCCCACCCCGCACGCTCCGCTCCTCTGCCGCCCACCTCCTCACCGTCCCTCGGTCTCGCCTATCCCGCCGTCGACCCCTGGGTCACGTCCTCCCGCGGTCCTGGAACGCCCTCCCTCCTCACCTCCGCCAAACTGATTCTCTTTCCCTCTTCAAAACCTTACTTAAAAATCACCTCCTCCAAGAGGCCTTCCCAGATTGAGCTCCTCTTGCCCCTCTACTCCCTCTGCCATCCCCCCTTTACCTCTCCGCAGCTAAAGCCTCATTTTCCCCTTTTCCCTCTGCTCCTCCACCTCTCCCTTCCCATCCCCACAGCACTGTACTCGTCCGCTCAACTGTATATATTTTCGTTACCCTATTTATTTTGTTAATGAATTGTACATCGCCTCGATTCTATTTAGTTGCCATTGTTTTTACGAGATGTTCTTCCCCTTGACGCTGTTTAGTGCCATTGTTCTTGTCTGTCCGTCTCCCCCGATTAGATTGTAAGCCCGTCAAACGGCAGGGACTGTCTCTATCTGTTGCCGACCTGTTCATCCCAAGCGCTTAGTACAGTGCTCTGCACATAGTAAGCGCTCAATAAATACTATTGAATGAATGAATGAATGAATACTAACTGCTTGGGACATTCCAACAGAAAGATATAGCAGATGCCTTCCCTGCCCATAATGAACTTACTGTCTTAAAGATGCACAGGGTAACGAAAATCATTTCCAGTGACCTGCCTTCCAAGCAGTGAGTCCCTCCTGAAGACTACTCATGAAAACATTTGGGAATTTCTGTTGGCTCAGCAACACCTCCTTGACCACTAAGGGATTTGAGTTTCCCAAAGGATTGACTTACCCCCTCCTGGGAGCCCTATGCAAGTGGCTGCTGGTCCAGGTATTGAGTGCGGGGTACTTACCTATTCATTTGCATAAACCTGCCCCCTGCTGATGTGGTCAGCTCCCCTTGGACTCCCTCAAAATCCAAACACTCATTAGTTCCTGTGTTGTCTCTTGCGTTCCGTTACTTCTCATGGCAGTTGAACAGGAAGTTACCATCCCTCTGTCTCCAGTGGTACCCGTTCATCACTCTTAGTCCCTCTTTCAATGGTCTGTTGATCTTTACCTGGGGCCCTACCCACCATGTTGGAGCCTCGTGGCCTTGGCGGGGTGGCATCCCCAAAATATCAAGGTGTTGGGGAACCACGGGACAATATGGTCAATACCAAGATGTGATAAAGAGGGGGTTGGAGGTGTTCAACAGCTTCAGAAGGTGCTGCGAGTTGCACTCCAGAACAGGGACTGGGGGAAGCATCATGGTCTGTGGAATCAGGGTGTGTGTGGGAAGGGGGCAGCAGTCCTGGACTCCTGCAGCTAGTTCAACAGTAAGCCGGGCCTGCTGTAAGTGGGCACTGAGGCACATGCAAAGGTGTTGCATAATGGCAGTGCACTTGACCTTTGGTATTGCACCCCAGGAGAAAGGGAGTGGGGAGAGGAGGAGCGATACCAGCTCCACAGCAGTAACAGCTCAGCGTCCTCTCTCAGCACTGTGAGGCTCACCTCAGGTCATGGGGAAAACAACACGGCTTAAATCTCCCTTCCTACACTGCAGAGCTCAACCCAGAATGTAGTTTGAAGCTGGGGAGGGGAAGGGACACCTTGTTGTAGCAGCGGCTCTATATGGGCAACTCCACGGTAGAAACAGCTCAGGCCTTACCTTTCTTCCCCAGCCTGAGGAGGGCAAGGGTAACTATTGTTAAATTACCTGCTCTATCCTTGGTCTTTCTCCTGCTCCCATAGTTCATAAAGCAATTGTCTGCATGTCTCCTTCTTCAGATGGCAACCTCCTTGAAGGCAGAGAATGTGTGTCTTGTTTCTACCGTAATCTAAAGAGTTTGCAGTGCTTCCTCCTTAATAAGGCTTTGACACATACCATTGATTGGTTGCTTGATTGTAGAGGAAGAGGAGAGAAAGATAGGATATTGTGGGATATATGCATATGTGCATTGTGGATATGTGTAACCCTGCTGTTACAAACTACAATTCTCCAGTCATTCAGTCAGTCAAACAATAATATTGAGCACTTACTCTGTGCAGAGCCCTGTATTAAGCACTTGGGAGAGCACAGTGAAACAGAATTATCAGACACATTCCCTGCCCATAATCAGTTTACAGTTAGAGGAGGAAACAGATGTTTAAGAGGATGGGGCTCAGATTAGAGGACTCAAATTAAGCAAGTCAGGTTAGAAGACCTCTCTCCACAACCGTTCTCTATTTTTGCCAAATTCACAGCCACACCGGTTTTGTCCTCCTACTTTGGACTGTTTTGACCTCATGTGAGACAGGCACTGTGCCCGACCTGATGATCCTGTATCCACCCAAGAGCTTAGTACAGTGTCTTGAACAGAGTAAATACTTAACAAATACCAGAGTTATTACTTTTACTATCTGAATTGCAAAAAGCTGCTTCTCCACCTTGCCTATCAATCTCGCAAAATTGTCCAAGCCCCAGCTCAGGTTGCCAAACCCAATTTGGTCCCTGAAAAAACAATTAAGCAGATGAGTCTTGGAGTCTATTAGTGGGGGTAGTCAACTTCCTACAGTTTTGCAATAAGTATCTGACAGAGGAGTCAGCCTCCCTCTCATCTGGGAACACCCCAGTGCTTCATCTTCTGCAACAGCAAAAAGAGGAATGCAAGGGCCCCGAGGTTTCAGTCTCCTGGAACAAATTTCTCCTTCTAATGTAATAGTCCCTTTGTGCCTGTGCTAATGAAGGGTGGTGGGATCACTTGGTCTCTCTCCTGAAGAATTCGGTGAGCATTCAGACTCTCCCCCAACTCAGTTCCTTCATCTAGAAGATGGAAATGAAATACATATTCTCTCTCCCACTTAAACTGTAAGCCTCAATGGGAGTAGGACTGTGTCCAAACCAATCATCTTGTATTTACCTCAGCAGTTAATATAGTTCTTGGCTCCTAGTGAGGCTTTAACAAATATCAGAACTATTATGATCATATGCTTAAAACATCAAAAAGTCAAGTCTGTTAATACTACTTGTTTGGGATTAGCTGATTTCTGATTTCACCACTTGAGCCATAAATTGAATCCATATCTTGTCTTATCCTCTTTTATGGTGTCAAATCATCTCCGACCAATAGCCACACCATGGACAACCTCTCTCCCAGAACACCCCACCTCCATCTGCAATTATCCATAGAGTTTTGTCGGTAAAAATATGGAAGTCCTTCCTTCCATGCGGTAAACTCGAATCTCGGCCCTCGACTATCTCCCATGCGACTGCTGTCCAGCCCAGGTGAGTTTTGACTTGTAGCAGCTTGCACTCCACTTACTAGCCACTGCCCAAGCTAGGAATGGAATGGACAGGCCTCTGCTTGACGCTCCCTCCCGTAGCTGAAATTGCCAGGCTCCTGGAAACTCTCCAGGTACAACTAGAAAATTTTAAAATACAATTATCTCTGTGGTCCCTGACTGAACAGATCATTCTGTATTTACCCCAGCATTTAGTACAGTAGTTGGCATATAAAAAACACTGATGTGTCATAACTGAGTAATTTAAGTAAAATACTTTTTTTTAGCTCTTTGCTAATATAAACATGCTGTGTATCTTGTATTCTGGGAGTGCCTGCCAATTCAGGGACCATGTTACCTTAAGGAGGGATAGGATTCAACAGCTCCTCTCTCAAACCAGCTCCCAGCTTGTTCCTTAATTTCCACACCTATAAAATAGGGATTAATTTCAATTGAATTCTTTAAACTGTGAGCCCCACATAAGAGAATATTTTCTATCTATCCTAGTGCTTAGAGCAGTGTTTGGCACAAAGGTGGTGCTTGACAAGCATTGTTAGTATTACTGTAATTTTAATTAGTATTATTTAATTAGTATTATTGTAATTTGCAATCTTGGTTATTTCTGAGTTCTCTAGTTGGAAGACTTCCCTGTTGTAGTATGAAAGAAGTGCACCCTAAAGCCCATGCTAAGGGGAGTGCTCCAGCAGGTTTCCTGACTTTGCCCCTTGCTCCACAGCTGTTGCATTTCCCATCCAGATGTCTATAAGTGATCCATTCAGCCAGTCAATCTCATTTAATGAGCACTTACCAAGTGTAGAGCACTATACTAAGCACTTGGGAGAGTACAATATAACAACAGTCACATTCCCTGCCCACAACAAGCTTACAGCCTAGAGGGAGAGACAGGCATTAATATAAGTAAATGAATTATGGATATGTACCTAAGGGCTGTTGGACTTGCGTAGGTGGGGGAGATGGGTGAATAAAGGTAGTAAATACAGGTGCCACACCCAAGACACAGAACGCAACGGCGGGAGCCAAGGTGGAGGGAGGCTTGAAATTTCAAATAAAAACACTACTCACAAAGACTTCCAGGGTCATATTAGGACTGAATAGGGGAAAGCCCAGCTGAAAAATGGACTTTATGCTTTAACTCTACCCTTTCAATCCAATCGTATTTATTGAGTGCTTACTGTGTACAGAGCACTGTACTAAACGCTTGGAAAGTACAATTCAGCAACAGATGAGACAATCCCTGCCCACAATGGGCTCACAGTCTAGAAAGGGGCAGACAGGCATCAAAACTAATAAAAAGGCATCAATAGCATCAATAGAATTATAGACACATACTCGTCATTAATATAAATTAATACAATTATAAATTAGTACAAATATACACCAGTGCTGTGTGGGAGGAGGCAAGTAGAGCAAATGGAGAGAGTTGGGGTGATGGGGAAGGGTGGGGGAGCAGAGGAAAAGGGGGGCTTAGCCTCCTCTGCCTGCCAAAATTATTTCTCCATCCTTATTTAACTTCAATGCCCATTGCCCTCACCAGTTTAGAATAAACATGTCATAAACAGAACTTCTTATCTTCTCACCTAAACCCTGTCTACCTCCTGACTTTTGCATGACTGTAGACAGCACCACCAACCTTTCTGCCTCCACAAGCCTTGGCAGTATCCTTGACTCTTCTCTCTCACTCAGCCAACATATTTAATCCTTCGCCATATCAATTGGGGTTCGACCTTCACAACATTGCTAAAATCTGGCCCTATTCCTCTCTAACCAAACAGCTACCCACGTTAATCCAATTACTTATTCTATCCCTCCTCAAATACTGTATCAGTCTCCTTTGTTGACCCTTCGCTGCCTCCTGCTTCTTCCCAGCTCCAGTCCAAAACTTCACTCGGGCTGCTTGGGTCATTTTTCTGTAAAAAAGTTCTTGCCATGTTTTCCCATTCTCAAGAAACTCCAGTGGTTGCCTATCCACGTCGCCTCAAACAGAAATGCCTCACTATTGACTTTAAAGCGATCGATTCCTTGCCCCCTCCTACTCACCTCACTTCTCTTCTTCTACAATCCAGCCCGCACACTTTGCTTCTCTAATGCTAGAGAAGCAGCGTGGCTCAGTGAAAAGAGTGCGGGCTTGGGAGTCAGAGGTCACGGTTCTAATCACGCTCCGCCACTAGTCAGCTGTGTGACCTTGGGCAAGTCACTTAACTTCTCTGTGCTCAGTTACCTCATCTGTCAAATGCGGATTAAAACTGTGAGCCCCACGTGGGACAACCTAATCACCTTGTATCCCCCAGTGTTAGAACAGTGCTTCGCACAATAGTAAGCACTTAACAAATACCACAATTATTATTATTAATGCTAACCTTCTCACTGTACCTCAGTCTCATCTGTCTCACCACTGACCTCTCGGCCTCATCTGCCTCTGGCCTGGAAATGGCCCTCCTTCCTCATAGCTAATCGATAATTCTCTCCCCACTTTCAAAGTCTTATTACAGGCACATCTCCTCCAAAAGGCCTTCCTGACTAAGCCTCCTTTCCTCTTTTCTCAGCTCGCTTCTGCATCACCCTGACTTGCTCCCCTTATTCACCACCCATCCAGCCCCACAGCATTGATATGTATATCTGTAATGGATTTACATGAATGCCTGTCTCCCCCTCTAGGCTGTAAGCTCATTGTGGCAGGGAATGTGTCTGTTTGTCATTGTATTGTACTCTCCCACACAATGGGTACAGTGCTCTGCACACAGTAAGTGCTCAAAAATACAGTTGACTGTCTGAATGACAGTTGTTTCAGTCCACTGCTTCCCCTGTCTCTTGCCCTAAACGACCTGGCCATATATTTTATTGAGAAAATGGAAACAATTAAATGTGACCTTCCTAAAACCTACCCTGCTCCTCTCCTGTCCAGTCCTTCCTACCCTTCTTCAACTATCCCATCTTTCCCAGAAGTAACTCAAGAAGAGATCTCCTACCTGGTCTCAAAATCCCCTCCAACCCTATCTCTTCGGCAGTTTATCAAAGCACTTGCACCCTCCTTTCTTCCTTCTCTGACTACCAGCCATCAACTTTCCTCTCCCCAGTGACTTTTTCCCCACTGCTTTCCAACAGGCTTGTTGTCTCCCCATCCTAAGAAATCTTCCCTTGACCCACAGCCTCCTTCCAGGTATCACCTCCTCTTCCTCCTAACCGCTTCTTGCCAAACTCCTTGAGTAAGTTGTCTACAGTTGTTGCCTCCATTTCTAGTTTTCTCTCCTCAAAATTGTTTTTCCTTTTTTTTATTTTTTTTTAAGGATAAATGGAAAAATAATTCCATGTTAGACTTCTCTTTTCTCTTGCCATGATTGAGCCCAGGCGGGTGGGCTTTTCCTCCATCCTTATTGGCCTTGAATGGCCTGTGTCCAGCCAGAGCCAACTCTGCCAAGGACTGGGATGCAACTAACCACCAACTGGATGTACACAGAGGGCCCACATAGGAGTGGGCACCAGGTTGCATCAGATTGCCTCAGATGATTCCAAGGGGAAGGGCGGTGCCCTGCTGGCCTGTAGTTCAACTCCTTTACCTTGGGATCGGTAAACTTGAAGGACAATTTGTAAACCAACTAAACACCTCTTATTCAAGTCACATCTACATTATAGATCCTTCCACTTTCTTCCCTCTTCCAGGGTTGGTGTTTGGACCCAAACCAACACCCCCATTAGAGACACATCCAGCAGGACTAGAACTCGACTTCTTCTGCCATGCATGAAAGAGAAAATTGAATTCAAGAGGGAATTTACCTCATAGGTAAAATGGAGATTAAGACTGTGAGCCCCATGTGAGACTGTCCAACCTGATTAGCTTACATTTACCCCAGCTCCTAGTAAAGTGCCTGGCACATAGTAAGAGCTTAACAAATACCCAAAAACCCAATACAACAAACACTTCCACCGATCTCCACTCCATACTTCACTCTGATGCCCGTTCATTATTCCAAACACTGCTTTGTGCAATTTCCCACTTTTCAAACCCTGTTGATTTGCTTTAAAGCACTCTATCAGTTCACTCTCTCAGTTCTCTCCCCACTAATTACGCTTGCTCCTGTCCCACTACAACCCAGCCTGCCACACTAATATAAATCTGCTTAGTGTGCCTCAATTTGATCTCTTTGGCTGCCTCAATTCATCTCTGGCTATCGACCCCTTGTTTGTGCTTTCCCTCCTGCCTAAAATGCCCTCCCTTCACATCTTCCAAACTATCATTCTCCAATCTTCAGACCTCTATTAAAATAGCCTCTCCTCCTTGCCCTGACTAATCTCTATCTTGCCCCTTATTTCTTCCCATCTATTGTACTCCATCTCCTCCATGTCACCAAGCTTTTAGATACCCTATGTCCCATACCCCCTCCCAAAAACACTACCTTCGTATATATAAACTCTAGTGCTTTTCTCTGCCTGTAATTTGTATTAGTGTCTTTCTCCCTCAACTGGATTGCAAGTTCCCTTGAGGCAGGGATCATGTCTAATTCTTTTGTTTCTTCCAAGTGCTTAGTGCAGTATTGATTACAGTGAATCTACTTCAGAGCTTAGAACAGTGCTTGGCACATAGTAAGCACTTAACAAATACCATCATTATTATATTATTACTTGGATAGACCCACCAACAGCACCTTCAAATTTAGCGTGTCCAAAACAGAACTCATCTTCCCACTCCAAACCCTGACCTCCTCCTGACTTTCCCATCACCGTAGACAGTATCACCATCACCCGTGCCTCCCAGGCCTTTAGCCTTGGCATTATCCTCAACTCATCTTTTTCATTCAACCCACATATTCAATCTATTACCAGATCCTGTTGATCAATCTTCACAACCATCACTAAACTCTGCCATTCTCTCCATCCAAATTGCTACCACATTCATTGAAGCCCTATATCCTATCCTGCCTTGATGACTGCATCACCCTTCTCACTGACTTCCCTGTCTCCTGTCCTCCACCACTCCATGCCAAACTTTCCTGTTCAGGATTATTTTTTCTACAATACCATTCAGTTCATATTCCCCACTCCTCAAAGAACCTCCAGTGGTTGCCCATCCACCTCCGCATCAAACAGAAACTCCTTACCATTGACGTTAATGCACTCAATCACCTTGGCTCCTTCCTCCCTCTCTGATTTCCTCCTACACTCTAGTCTACACGCTCCACTCCTGTAATGCCAACCTGCTCATAATAACTTCATCTTGTCTATCTGCCTCCAACCCCTCACCCAGTCCTTCCTCTAGCCTGGAACTCCCTCTCCCTTCATCTCACAATCACTTCCCCCCTCCTTCGTGCCTTTTGTTGATACTCTCCCAAGTGCTAAGCACACAGTAAGTGCCTCAATAGATGAATTGAGTGAATGATTCTGTGTCTATCACAGTGCTCGGCACATGAATAATTTCTTAATAAGTGTGATCTCTATTTTTTGGCCCCTGACCCTTTTATGCCCATTATTAGGCCCAACCTCCCTCCTCCTTGGCTCCAGCAGCTGAATCCTGAACTTGGAAGTATCAACTGAATTCATAGGAACCTGGAGAGGAAGGGAAAGTCTCTGGAGCAAGTGGAAGGGTCACAGATCACCCAGAGGCTTACTCTAGGTTTAAGCAGACTCAGAAAGATTTGGCGAAAATGGTGTGCTCTATGGCCATTATGAATGCTGCACACCTGACATAGCCCCCGTAACATCACATGTACATGAAGATCCACTATCTGCAAGGGCCACCAATGGTCACCTTATATGAGTCTTACCCCCAACTCCAACAGCATAAACACCGCAGGGTCTGGCTCGTTGCTTTGGCTCTTGGCTTTACTGTTCCTTCTCTTGCTGGGGTGCTTCTCCTCTTAAGACCTCTGATTGTATAATTTTCTCAGCACATGATCCTACCTCTGTTCACTCAGTTAATATGAATACAAAAGCAATCTCCATGACTGAATGTGGTTCAGTAGAGCCACCCAGCCACCCAGCTAGAATCTCCTTCATCCTTTTGCCCTGCCTCCTGCTGCCTCTGATTAAACACTCAAGTAGTAATATTAATATCATGGCTTGAGCATGATACTTCACTAGGCACTTGGGAAATACTGAATAACTAAAGGGCACATCCCTGACCACAAGAAACCTACACTCTAATAGGTATGATAAATGTAAAAATAGTTAAAACACTGGCAAAAAGAATTATCTGGGTATATATACATATACAATTATACCCAAATATATATATATATATATATATATCTGGCAGCGTGGCCTAGTGGCAAGACCATGGGCTTGGGAGTCAGAAGTTATGGGTTCTAATCCCGCCTCTGCCACTTGTCTACTGTGTGACCTGTCCTCACAGGGCTCACAGTCTTAATCCCCATTTTACAGATGAGGTAACTGAGGCAAAGAAAAGTTAAGTGAGTTGCCCAAGGTTACATAGCAGAGTCAGAAGCAGAGTCAGGATTAGAACCTAGATCCTTCTGACTTCCAGGCAGTCAGCCGTCTCCTGAGAACGGGTTCATTCGGGAATTGGTGCAGCGAAAGAGAGAGCGAGGCTGGGGATGGAAAGGCTGAATTTTATACAAAATTTATTCTGAGAGGCAAATTGAATTATTTAATTATTTTGGATGCAGTGAATTGAATTATCTGATTATTTTTCACACAGCATGGTCAACCATTTGATTATTTTAGATGCAGCAAATTGAACCTCCCTTTGAGGAGAAATGAGATTATTCAATGATATTTGAGCTTCCCTCTCAGGTGGAATTTACATATGCGTTACTCACACGTGGCAAAACATCCAGGTCTCACCCAGGAGGAATTCACTTATGGTTTGTTCGCACATGGTGAGGCGGCTAGCTACCCCCGTTGAATGCTCGGCGAGATACTCACCCATCCCACAGCTCCTCTCTCAGTGCACCCAGGTCCTGGTTGCAGAGCTGGAGTCTGGTGCTCTGGGCAGAGAAAGACACATGGGCTGCTGCTGCTGCATGTCTCGGACTGCTGCCCAGAAGGTCAGAGGCGACAGGTATTTATTACCTGCGGCATGGGCCATCCCAGCTTAGGTCCTCCGCTTGCTCAACTCCCCCCTTCCTGTCCTCCATACCTTATTTGTTTGGCATCGAAGTGAGGGACACCTATCTTTCCACCCCGGCCACCCCCGGCCAGAGAGGTTAAGTCACAAGTAGCATTTTTGACCTTGAGATGGTCAGTGCCCACGTTCACCTTGGCACATACTATCCCTTGGCCCTCGCCATTCTTGCTCACCTCACCCCTCCCTGCATCCCCTCCAGGATGCATGGTGGTGGATTGGAGCTGGAGGCCGTGCCCTCCAGCGCTGTCCCTCCCTTGACTGCATGGGCTGATATCCATCCCTGGCTAGCCACAGGAACCAGGAAAGTGGATCCGTAGGTCAGGGCAGAGGACAGGGCCCCATCCCTTTGACCAGGGCTGACAGGAGGTGGAACCCTCAAGGTGTGCAGACCGGAGCTGGGGAGGGTGACTGGTAAACTACAACGGTCTTAAGGTAGCACACAGATGTAGGAGCCGGGGATGGCCGCAGCGTTCATTGCAACTGCGTGGATGGGGGCGAGCAACAGCAACATAGTAACCAGCATCCTCCCACTAAACCCACTGCCAGGAACAAAAGTAGTTGCAACCCATGGAATAGCAAGCTCCCCAAGTTTTTAAAGAGTCCTTGGAATCAGTCCCAAACTCCTCCATTGGTGTCTTCACCATGGTACTGGTCAACCACGTTACATATCAGTAACAACTGCATCCAAGTGTCTAGAGTTGTCCCGGATGAAGATGCAACATTCCTTTCTGATGGGTTTGCAGACCCCTCCTTGGCTGGGGAGGAGTTCTCCGGTTCTGCAGTATGGTCATCCGGATGGCTCTCTGTTTGTCCCTGAGGGTCTGAAGCCAGGCAGTGCTGGCATTGGTTATCTGTTCAACTAGTTTAGCCAGGCTAAGTCCTTCACGAACGGCCTGTGCAGCCCCATATGCAGGAAACATGATCCCAAAAAAACGCTCGGTCCCTGAGACTGGGCCTCCATACCCCCTGACAGTTTTAGAGTCAGTCTTCTGGATGGCTCTTTGTGGCGGACAGTCGGGAGCAAAAAACTAAGGAAGCACAGTCCTCCCCACCCAGCAAGGAGCCACTGATAAGCACGGGTGCCACGTATGAGCTAGGCAGGTATGGCAAAGGGGGCGGTGCCACAACTGCCAAAGATCCTGCTCACAGTGAGCTGGCCCTAACAACAGGCATCCACCTGCTTCTCAGTGGCCGGTCGGCCACAGTGCCCAGACCTGGTTAGTGCCCATCCTGGAGCTTAGATGCATTACATACATGGGAACTCTTGCCCACCCAGAATTTGGTGCCAGTACTGTGAAAGCAGAACAATGAGACAACACAGTCAATCCACTCACTCACCGTAAGGTATATGGTGGCATTTGCTGGTTCGGAGATGGGGTGGTGGGTGCAGGGATGAGGGACCACTGTCGCATTGAAGCAGGTGGAGTTATCATAAGGATGGGCTATATGGGGATACCCCTTCCCCCCACATTCAATGGGGCATGACCACAAACCCAACAGTTTGAATCGTTCAGATCCAAGGCCTTCAAGAAGGTGTTGTCCCAGGTTCCCCCGCATTCCAGGGCCAAGATGGCGAGCAGGCCAAGCAGCTTCACAGAGCAATGTTGTCATCTTTCCCCTCTCACGGGTGTGGTCTCTGGAAGAGAAAAGGGTCTAGGTCTTGGAGGATATCCAAGCCTCTATTAATTAGCATCAGTGGACAGTCCTCATCGGTATTACCTGCCCAGGATTTTCCAGGCAGGGCCTTCTTAAGGATAATCCATAACCGGCCCCTCTGGGGATGCTGAATAGCAACACACTACTTAATCTGCCTCTGGTGTCCCTCTCATAGGAGGATGGCAGGGTGTGGGGTTTCCATTCCATCAAAGGCACGGTTCATGGGGCTGCCGGTGGGTGTCTGCCTGTTGTTCAGTGTGTGGACCGCCTCCCAGAGGGGTAGCTGCACCTGGTGTGTGTCATGTTCATAAATTAAGCTGCCCCTTCAGGAGTCCTTTCCACTTCCATTAGTCCATTGGCTTGCAGCCGATATGGCACGTGAAATGTCCAGTAGATTCCCTGGTCCCGGGCCCAGGTCTGCCAGGGTCGGTTCTGAAAATGGAATCCATTGTAAGATGTATCTCCTGGGGCACTGGGAGGTGGGAGAACCAGTGGCTCAAGCCACAGTAGAACCTGCCAGGAGGTGGGCATGGATAAACTTCTAGCCCTGCAGGGATGGTGGGAGGGGTCCAATAAAATCAATTTGCCACTGTCCCTCAAATTCTGGAAAGCCCGCCCTTCTTGGAACTGATGCCAGGGGAGCTGGCAGGTCTCGCAGCTGGAGACAATTTCTTGAGTCTGCTCCTGTGTTAAGGGCCGGGCATGGGTGCCGCACGGGCACCACACATCATCTGCCCCGGTGTGTCTCACCCATTGGTGACAGGCCTCAGCTAGCCGAAGGAGAGAATCCTCACCCCACTGGGCAGTCCTGGAGTCAACTTGCAAGGCCGAGACCAATCGGTCAGACCCACTGTTCCAGTGGGTCCCAAGAGACCCACCCTTTGGTGTGGATACATGCCCTGTGGCCAGGTATCTCTCTGACCCAGTGGCATACAGCTTTTCCCAGATATTCTGTCCTCATATAGGGTGGTTGCAGACCTGCCACCCCTCCGCCTTCCAGTGCCCTAACCACTGAGTGGCCCCAGCCCATACTGCATAGGAGTCGGTATACATGGTCTGGGCTCCTGCCTCCGCTGCCAAGGGGACCACTTCCAGTTCTGCCTCCTGGAGACAACCTTGGATCAGTTTCCGGAGGGTGTGGCCAGCTTGGGGCTCAACGATTCCAGCCTTGCCCTGCCAAACCCCTCCTATTCGACGTGCAGATCCATCAGTAAAACAGACTCCCTCCCGTTCCCCAGTCACAGTACCCAGGCAAGACACCATGTGTGCCTCAGCAAAGGGGGTAGCTGGGGCCCAGTCCTGACCCCCACCCCCCACAGCAGGATCCACGGCCTGCACTAACTCAGTCAAGTGCCCCGGGTTCATGGTCCCAGCATCCTTCACGTGATGGTGAATATAAAGAATCCACTGCTGTACGGCAGCGCTTTGGGCGGTGCCTGAGGGGGAGGATTGCCACTCTATATTGGCTTAATAACCGGGAGCAGGCCTTTAAGGTCACTGAACGGCTTCCTGTGATACCCTGTAATGTCTAGCAGGGCAACCTAAGAGGCTAAGGGGGTTTTCTCATAAAGAGTGTAACGGGCCTGGGCACTTTGCCAGCTATGTGATATGAATTGGATTGGGTGTTCCCTAGGTGCCCCTGGGTCCTCTTGCCATAATCTCCACTGGTAACCTGAGCTGCCAACACCCACATGTAGAACAATGGGGTGGGAGGGCCCAAGTGATTGGTACGCCAGGATCTGCTCGATCAAAAGGGAGAGGGCTTCCAGGTGTATCTCCCCCCATTCCCACTGGCTGCATTTTTTTCAAAAAATTATGAAGGGGCCGGGCAATGGCACTAAACCTGGGGCCAGGTGCCCTCTAAAATCCCAGTGTCCCTGGCACCTGTCAGAGGCCCTTCTTTAAGGTAGGGGGAGGGAGGTCTTATAGGGGGATCAAATCTCCTGGGGTATCAAACGGCGGCCTGCCAACCAGCAGACACCTAGGAGACTTCTTGGGCTGGGTCCTGACTGTTTTTCCTCCGTGACCTGTAGTCCTAATGATTCTAGGTGATGGAGGATCTTGTCCCTTATCACCCTGACTCCTTCCTCTGAGGTTCCCCCTATCAGGATGTCATCTATGTGCACTGCAATATCACAATTCCCTCAGGGGGTGGAATGAGCTTCTGCAGCTCTTGGGCAAACATATGATGTCCCAGGGTAGGGCTGTGCTTATATCCCTGCGGGAGCCACGTTAGGGTATATGGAGCTCCATCCCAGGTAAAGGCAAACCTCTCTTGATCCTTCAAGTGAATGGGGAACATGAAAATCACATCTTTAACATCCAGGGTGGCCATTCATATGAACCCACTTGTTTCAATATCGCAGACGATATCTTTGATACTGAGGACTGCTGAGTGAAGAGGCTCTGTGGCCTTGTTTGGGTGGCAGTAGTCCACTGTCAAACCGCATTCCCCATTTGGCTTTTAAACCAGCCACGCTAGGGAGTTATAGGCTGAACCGATATGGCATACAACTCCCTTCATCTCGAGGTCCTTGAGTAGTGCTGCAGTGGGACTCCCAGCTTCGGGAGTGACGCAATACCGGGGAATGTGCACAGGGTGGCATGTGGGAAGAGGTGGTGCCCTCTGTAGAACTGCAACCACAGTACCCCCAGCAGGAGGCGCATTAGTGGTCGCCTCTCCAGGTGGTATGCCAATAGCCCACCGTCCCCAGTCACCTTTCCAGGCTTCTCCCCGGACTACATCCATCCCCCAGATGTTCATAGGGCCCAATGCCAGGGCTGCCCACTTTAGTCGGCTACTGGCCGGGACTAATTTGGCTTGGGTGATGGTGAGGCTCCCCCTTTTCCCAGTGATCCCAATTGTGGAAGCATTTCCCATAATTGATGGTTGGCCCCTTAGCCAAGCATCCCTCCTAATCATAGATATCTGGGCCCTGGTGTCTTCCGGGAGGGAGACTTCCTGACAATCATTCGTGAGGATGGTATAAAGGGAGTACCCGGGCTGCGAGAGGGCCGCAGCCACCGTCCTTTGTCCGGTCCCGCCGGATCCCCCTTCTAGTTTCCCTGCTCCATGGTGGGTGGGGCCATTGGTCTACCTTCCCGAGTGAACAGCTTCAAGATATTGGTGGGCAGCCCATCCAGCTCGTCCATAAGAAGCCCCACTTCCTTAACTCCTGCCATACGGCCACCCGTCCTATCCTGGGTCCCGTCTTCCTGAACTGGCCAGCTGTGGGGGCCGGTGGGGGTCCTTTTTAGTAGTCTCCTGAGCTGCCCTCCTCAGCCCCAGGCCTTTCTCAATCACGGCTGCCACACACCGGGTAATCGGCACCTCAGGAGACTGGAACAGGGGCCAGTCGCTGTTGACCATATTGGCCAAAGAGCTCCAGGGCTGTTCCCCCGTGGCCCTATCCCTCAAACAGTGGGCCAGAGTGTGCTCGGGCCCTGAGAGTGTGCCCTTTACTACTGCACGGAGCAAACCCTCTTGGGCAGGAAGGGACCAGGGGCTAGGTTTCCGACTTCTGAGGAGGGTGGCTTGGGATCCCCACCGGCCTCCACAGCTGGCTAGTGGGACCCGGGATGGGACGGCTGGCCATATGGCGGGAGTTAAGGAAGCGGGGTTTTCCTATGGATGAGCTGGATGGACTGCCCACAAATATCTTGAAGCTGTTCACTCGGGAAGGTAGACCAATGGCCCCACCCACCACAGAGCAGGGAAACTAGAAGGGGCATCCGGCAGGCCCGGCCAATGGACAGTGGCCGTGGCCCTCTTGCTGCCCTGGTGCTGCCCGCATAGACTGTCCTCGTGAATGATCATCAGGAAGTCTCCTTTCTGGGAGACACCAGGGCCCAGATATCTACGATTAGAAGGGATGCTTGGCTAAGGGGCCAACCGTCAATGACGGGAAACATTTCCACAGCTGGGATCACTGGGAAACGGCAGAGCCTCCCCATTGCCCAAGCCAAATTAGTCCTGGCCAGTGGCCGAGAAAAGCCCCGGCATAGGCCCGTGGTTCTCTTCTTATCTTTCTGGCCGTTCATTCTTGGTCTCCTTCACGGGCTCCTCCTTCCCTTCCCATCCCCTAATTGTAGGGGTTCTTCAAGGGTCTGTTTTTGGCCCTCTTCTGATCTCCATCTACACTCACTCCATTGGTGAACTCATTCGCTCTTACATCTTCAACTATCATCTCTGTGCAGATGACACACAAATCTACATCTCTGCCCTTGTCCTCTCCCCCTCCCTTCAGGCTCTTATCTCCTCCTGCCTCCAGGACATCCCCACCTGGATGTTTGCCCACCACCTAAAATTCAACATGTCCAAAACTGAGCTCCTTATCTTCCCTCCCAAGTCCTGTCCTCTCCCTGACTTCCCAATCACTGTAGACAGTACCACCATCCTTCACGTCTCACAGACCTGCAACCTTGGTGTCATCCTTGACTCAGCTCTCTCATTCACCCCACATAACGCCTGCCGGTCTCACCTTTACAATATCTCCAACATCCACCCTCCATCCAAACGGCTATCATATTGGGACAAGCTCTCATAATATCCCGGTGGGATTATTGTGTCAGCCTTCTCTCTGATCTCCCTTCCTCCTTTCTCTCCTTGCTCCAGTCAGTTCTTCATTCTGCTGCCCGGATCATCTTCCTACGAAATGCTCTGGGCCTGTCACTCTCCTCCTTAAAAACCTCCAGTGGTTTCCTATCAACCTCTGCACGGAACAAAAACTCCTCACTCCTGGCTTTAGGGCTTTCCATCACTTTGCCCCCTCCTACCTCATCTCCCATCTCTCTTTCTACTGCCCACCCCGCATGCTCCACTCCTCTGCCGCTCACCTCCTTACGTCCCCCATTCACGCCTATCCCACCGTCGACCTCTGACCCATGTCCTACCACTGTCCTGGAATGTCCTCCATCCTTACCTCGCCAAACTAACTCTCTTCCCCTCTTCAAGGCCCTACTGAGAGCTCACCTCCTCCAAGAGGCCTTCCAGACTGAGCTTCACCTTTTTCTCTGCTCCCTCTGCTCCCTCTCTGCTCCCCCTCCAGCCTATGCTCCCTCCCCCTTCCCCCCTTCACCTCCCCTCAGCTAAACCTCCTTTCCTTCCCTCTGCTCCTCCCCCTCTCTCTTCTCCCCCTCACACTGTGCTCATTTGTATATTTTTGTTGCCCTATTTATTTTGTTAATGAGGTGTACATCCCCTTGATTCTGTTTATCATGATTATGTTGTCTTTTTGTCCATCTGTCTCCCCGATTAGACTGTAAACCCATCATTGGGCAGGGATTGTCTCTATCTGTTGCTGTATTGTACATGCTAATTTGCTTAGTACAGTGCTCTGCACATGGTAAGCGCTCAATAAATACTATTGAATGAATGAATGAATCTATAATTCTATTTATATTGATGCTCTTGAGGCCTGTCTGCTTGTTTTGTTTGGTTGTCTATCTCCTCCCTTCTAGACTGTGAGCCTGTTGTTGGGTAGGGATGGTCTCTGCTGCCAAATTGTACTTTCTAAGCTCTTAGTACAGTACTCTGCACACAGTAAGCACTCAATACATACGAGTGAATGAATGAACGGATTCCATCTAGGCCCACTGAACAAAGCTTTGCTGATATTTCTATTGGATGTGAACCAGAATCTATTAAGAGAAGCTGACCTCATCCTTCAGATGTAACTACTCTGGTGAGAGAGTTGCCTTCCCAACAAATCTATTTCTGAGGCCAATACTTCATTGTGAGGGTGGGGGGCGGGTGGTTAAACAGGGTGACGCCTTAGAGGGGATACAGATTGGAAAGGACAGTTATGAAAGCTGTCATTTTGGGTCTTTCTAGCACTCAGGTCATGTCAGATAGCTGGAATGAAAGAGTTGGGGAGTTCAAGCCAGACAGCTGTTGGAGGTTGGGGGTGAGCATCACCTTCATTATTTTTCACTAATGACTTTATCATTGCTGTAATTTTTCACTGTTTCACTAGGAAAATGGGTTGGCCTGGTGGAAAGGGTACAAGCTTAGGAGTCAAATGATGTGGTTTGTAATTCTGGCTCTGCTACTTGCTTGCTGTGTGACCTTGGACAAGTCACTTAACTTCTATGTGTCTCTGTTTCTTCAACTGTAAAATAGAGTTCAAAGCCTGATCTCCCTCTTACTTAGACCATGAGCCCCATGTGGGACAGGGGCTGTGTCTGACCTGATTAACTTGTATCTACCCCATCACTTAAAACAGTGCTTGACACTGCTTAACAAATATACATAGAATCAATAATAAATGATTAGGCAGTCCTTGTCTTAAGTGCTTTTCACAGTTCAAAAGGGAGGGAGAAAAGAAGAGAAAACAGAAACTGTGAATTGCTCAACACAAGTAGGCATGTTTCAGAACCAGTACTAGGACCCTGATATCCTGACTCTAAATCACATTTGCTTTCCACTAATCATTTTGCTTCCTGAACACCTCATTCTACAGATGCTGTGGCAGATTTCAGGCCCATGAGGACATAGGGATTGTACTCAGTCTAGAGTCAGTGAAACTGGTTTTTGGAGACCCGGAGCTGGTGGAGCTCCTTTATCCACTCAGCCGGAGCTTGGACACAGAGCCTGCAACACAGAGCCTGCAACACAGAGAGAACTACTTTTCTCAATTTGCCTTACTCGAAGCCCAAGCCATGGAAAGTTTCAAACTAAGGACAAAGTGAAGACAAAACAAAAAGTTCAAACCTGTTGGGTATTTAGAGATTTCTACACCACTATCTCCAAGGGAACACGGGTGTATTCATTCATTCAATATTATTTATTGAGTGCTTACTATGTGCAGAGCAATGTACTAAGTGCTTGGAATGTACAAATCGGATAGATAGAGACAGTCCGCCCTTTGATGGGCTTACAGTCTAATCGGGGGAGACAGACAGACAAAAACAATGGCAATAAATAGAATCAAGGGGATAAACATCTCATTAAACAATAGCAAATAAATACAATCAAGGTGATGTACATCTCATTAACAAAATAAATAGGGTAATGAAAATATATACAGTTGAGCGGACGAGTACAGTGCTGAGGGGAAGGGGAAGGGAAAGGGGGAGGAGCAGAAGGAAAGGGGGAAAAGAGGGCTTAGCTGAGGAGAGGAGTGGGGGTAGAGGGGAAGCAGAGGGAGCAGAGGGAAAAGGAGCTCAGTCTGGGAAGGCGTCTTGGAGGAAGTGAGCTTTAAATATGGTTTTGAAAGGGGAAAAGAATTAGTTGGGCAGAGGTGAGGAGGGAGGGCATTCCAGGACCGCGGGAGGACGTGGCCCGGGTCGATGGTGGATAGGTGAAAATGGGGATGGTGAGGAGGTGGGTGGCAGAAGAGCAGAGTGTGGGGTGGGCAGTAGAAAGAGAGAAGGGAGGAAGTAGGAGGGGGCAAGGTGATAGAGAGTCTTGAGCCTAGAGTGAGAAGTTTTTGTTTCGTGCGGAGGTCGATAGGCAACCACTGGAGGTTTTTAAGAAGAGGAGTGGCATGCCCAGAGCGTTTCTGCAGGAAGATGAGCCAGGCAGTGGAGTGAAGAATAGACTGGAGCGGGGATAGAGAGGAGGAAGGGAGATCAGAGAGAAGGCTGACACAATAATCCAGCCAGGATATTATGAGAGCCTGTACCAGTAAGATAGCCGTTTGGGTGGAGAGGAAAGGGCGGATCTTGGACACTATAAAGGTGAGTCTACCTATTTTTCTGAGTTATGTAATGTCTGTACTCTCATAGTTCTTCGTCAATGCTTCCTCTGCCCTTCTCACCCCCAAACTCTGCCCAGGAAGTTGCAAATGAGTTTGTTGATGACTGATGATGCTCTAGGAATTACAAAACAAATGACGATAATAACAATAACAATAATAATGGTATTTGTTAAGCCTTACTACGTGCCAAACACTGTTCTAAGCACTGGTGAAGATACACGGTAATCAGGTTTCCCACGTGAGGCTCACAGTCTTAATCCCCATTTTACAGACTAGTTAACTGAGGCACAGAGAAGTTAAGTGGCTTGCCCCAGCTCACACAGCAGACAAGTGGTGGAGACGGGATTAGAACCACGTCCTCTGACTCCCGAGCCCATGTTCTTTCCCCTGAGCCAAGCAGAGTCGCAAACACAGCCAATGCCTAATATCACATATTTCAGGTCTAGCAATCAGTCAGTCATATTTATTCCCTGTGAGTTGGCAGGGAATGTGTCTATTATACTGTTATATCAGACACGCTATATACTGTATTCTCCCAAGTGCTTAATACAATATTTTGGATCCAGTAAGCACTTAATAAATATGACTGATTGATTGGCAAGCACTGTACTAAATACTTGGGAAAGTGACAAAAATTGGGAGAGTGCAATATAATACGGTTGGTAACACATTTCCTGCCCACAGTGAGTTACAGTCTAGACAGCGATATAGGCATTATTATAAATAAAATATTTTGGCTATATACATAAGCACTGTGGGGCTGAGGGAGGGGCGAATAAAGAGTGAAAACCCAAGTCCTAAGGTGACACAGGAAGGAGTGGAAGAAGAGGAAATGAGGGTTTAGTTCTTGAAGGAGGTGTGTTTTTAATAAGCCTTGGAAGATGGGAAGAGTGGAAATCTGTCAAATATGAAGAGGGAGGGTATTCCGGGTCAGCGCAGGAGAGGGCATCAGCAAGACAGATGAGATCAAGGTACAGTCAGTAAGTTGGCATTAGAGGAGCAAGGTGTGCAAGCCTTTGCCTTGCAGGTTTGGCCCCAAATTCTTTTGTTTCAGTTTGGGTCCTGCAGCCTTTGCCTTGAATGTCTGGACCCAAACCCTTTTGGTACCAGCTTGGCACCCTCATCATCTGCCTTGCAGGTAATGCCCTGAACCCATTTGGTACCAGTTTGGGCCCAGCATCCTTTGCCTTGCAGGTTTGGCCTAAACCCTTTTGTTTAGTTTGAACCCCACAGTTTTTCCTTGCAGGTTTTGCCCCTAACGCTTTCCCTTCCACTTTGGTTCCGCAGCCCTTGCCTTGTAGGAGGGCCCAGAATGCTTTTGGTTTCAGTTTGGGCACCCTAGAGTTTGACTTACAGGTTTGGCCCCGTACCCATTTCGTTTCAGTTTGGGTCCTGCTGCCATTGCCTTGATGGTCTGGACCTGAACCCTTCTCATTCTAGTTTGATATTCCCAGCCTTTGTCCCCCCTGCATTTGCCTTGCCAGCCTGGCCCCGAGCCTTCTCTTTTGAGTTTTGGGTCCCTAGCCTTTGCCTTCCAGTTTTGGCCCCCCAGCCTTTGCCTTGCCGGTCTGTCCCTGAACACTTCCTGTTCCAGTTTGGGGCCCCCAGCCTTTGCCTTAAAGGCCTGGCCCCAAACTCTTCTCCTTCCAGTTTTGGCCCCCGATCTTTTCTTTTCAGACCCGGCCCGAACCCGTCTCATTCTAGTGTGGGCCCCCAAATCTTTGTCTTCTAGTATCGCCCCCTTGCATTTGCCTTGCAAGCCTGGCCCCGAACCATTCTACTACCAGTTTTGGCCCCTTAGCCTTTGCCTTCCAGTTTTTGTCTCCCAGCCTTTGCCTGGCTGGCCTGTCCCCAGACCCTTTCCCATTCTAGTTTGGGCCCCAGCTTTTGTCTTCCAGTTTCGCCCCGCAAGGCTTTGCTTTGCAGGTCTGGCCCCAAACCCTTCTAGTTCCAGTTTTGGCCTCCCAGCTTTTGCCTTCCAGTTTTGGCTCCCCAACCTTTGCCTTGCAGGTCTTACCCCAACAGGTTCTCATTCCAATTTGGACACCCCAGGCTTTGCCTTAAAGGGCTGGCCCCGAATGTTTCTCATTGCAGTTTTGGCCCCCAGCCTTTGCCTTCCAGCTTTGGCCCTCCATGCTTTACCTTCCAGTTTAGGCCCCCCAGGCTTTACCTTGCAGGCCCGGCCCTGAACTCTTCTCATTCCAGTTTGGACCCCCTGCCTTTGTCTTCCAGTTTTTTCCCCCAACCCTTTCCTTGCCTGCCTGGCCCTGAACCCTCGTTCCATGTTGGGTCCCCAGACTTTGCCTTCCAGTTTTGCCCCCACCCAGCCTTTGCCTTCCAGGCTTGGCCCCGAAACTTTCTCTTTCCAATTTTTGTCCCCAAGCCTCGCCTTGCAGGCCCAGCCCTGAACCGTTCTCGTTCCACTTTAGGCTCCCCAGCTTTTGCCTTACAGCTTTGCCCCCCGAGCCTTGCCTTGCAAGCCTGACCCCGAACCCTCTTGTTCCAGTTTTGAACACCCAGCCTTTGCCTTTCTGGCCGGCCCCAAAACCTTCTCATTGTAGTTATGCCCTCCCCCAAGCCTTTACCTTCCAGTTTTGGCCCCAGCCTTTACCTTGCAGGCCTGGCCCTAAACCCTTCTTGTTCCAGATAGGGCTCCCCAGCTTTTGTCTTGTGGACCTGGTACCGAACCCTTCTCCTTCTGGTTTGGATCCCCCAACCTTTCCCTTTCAGACTTGGCTCATACCCTTCTCGTTGCAGTTTGAGCTTCCCAGCCTTTGCCTTCCAGTTTGTCCCCCCACCCCTACCCCAGCCTTCGCCTTGCAGTCCTGGCCGCGAACTCTTCTCGTTCCAGTTTTGGCCCCCCAGCCTTTGCCTTGCTGTCCTGGCCCCAAAACCTTCTCGCTGCAATTTTGACCTCCCAGCTTTTATTCCAGTTTTGCTTCCCCAGCCTTTGCCTTTCAGGACTGGCCCTGAACCCTTCTCATTCCAGGTTTGGCCCCCCAGCCTTTGCCTTCTAGTTTTGGCCCCATAGCCTTTGCCTTGCAAGACTGGCCCCGAACCCTTCTCGATCAAGTTTTGTACCCTCAGCTTTTGCCTAGAATGCCAGGTCCTGAACCCTTCTTGCTCCGGTTTTGTCCACCCAGTCTTTGCCTTGCAGGCCTGTCCACGAACATTTCTTGGTCCGGTTTTGGCCCCCCAGCCTTTGCCTTCCTGTTTTGGCCACCCAGCCTTTGCCTTGCAGGTGTGGCCCAGGACTCTTCTCCTTCCAGTTTTGGCCCCAATCTTTTTCCTTTCAGGCCTGGCCGTGAACCCTTCTCGTTCCAGTTTTGGAGCCCCAGGCTTTGTTATTCAGGCCTGGCGCCAAACCCGTTTCATTCTAGTGTGGTCCCCTAAGCCTTTGTCTTCTAGTATCGCCCCCCTTGCATTGGCCTTGCAAGCCTGGCCTCGAACCGTTCTACTTCCAGTTTTGGCCCCTAGCCTTTGCCTTCCGGTTTTTGTCCCCCAGTCTTTGCCTGGCTGGCCTGTCCCTGAACCCTTCTCGTTCCAGTTTGGGCCCCCAGCCTTTGCCTTACAGGCCTGACCTGAACCCTTTTCATTCCAGTTGGGCAACCCAGCCTTGGCCTTGCAGGCCTGGCCCCGAACACTTCTGATTCTATTTGGGCCCCCCAGCCTTTGTCTTCCAGTTTCTCCCTCCTTGCATTTGCCTTGCAAGCCTGGCCCTGAACGTTTCTCTTTCCAATTTTGGCCTCCCAGCTTTTGTCTTCGAGTTTGGAACCCCCAATCTTCGCATGGCTGGCCTGTGGCCGAACCATTCTTGTTCCAATTTGTGCTCCCAAGCCTATGCTTTACAGGTCTGGCCCCAAACCCTTCTCATTCCAGTTTGGGCTCCCCAGCCTTTGCCTTCCAGTTTTGGACCCCAAACATTGCCTTGCAGCCCTCATCCGGAACCCTTCTCTTTCCACTTTTGGCCTCCCTGGGTTTGCCTTGCAGGCCTGGCCCTGAACCCTTCTCATTGCAGTTTTGGTCCCTCAGCCTTTGCCTTGCAGGCGTGGCCCTGAAACCTTCTCGTTCCTGTTTGGGACCCCACTCTTTACTTTACTGGCCTGGCCCTGAAGCCTTCGCATTCCAATTTTGGCCCCAGCTTTGCCTCCAGTATTGACCACCCAGCCTTTGCCTTCCAGTTTTGACCACCCAGCCTTTGCTTTGCAGCCTGACCCTGAACCCTTTCTCATTCCAGTTTTGGCCTCCCAGGTTTTGACTTCTAGTTTGGGCTCCTCAACCTTTGCTCTTACCATGCCTTGCCCTGGTTCTCCTTCCAATTTGGACACCCCAGCCTTTGCCTTAAAGGGCTGGCCCTGAAGCTTTCTCATTGCAGTTTTGCCCCCCCAACCTTGCCTTCCAGTTTGGCCCTCCCAGCTTTGCCTTGCACGCCTGCCGCTAAACGCTTCTCCGTTTCCAGTTTGGGCCTCAAGCCTCTACCCTGCCATGCCTTGCCTGGAACCCTTCTCATTCCAGTTTGATCCCGAGCCTTTGTCTTCCAGTTTGGGCCTCCCAGCATTTGACTTGCAGTCATGGCACTGAAGCCTTCTGGGTTCCAGTTTGGGCCCCCCAAACTATACCTTCCAATTTCCCCCCCAGCCTTTACCAAACCTACAAGGCAAAGTTTGCGGGACCCAAACTGGAACTAAAAGTGGTCGGGGCCAAACCGGCAAGTAAAGGATGATAATTGGGTACCAAAAGAGTTTATGGCTAAACCAGCAAGGCTAAGCCTGCAGGGCCCAAACCTGAAGGAAAAGGGCTCAGGGCTAAACGTACAAGGCAAACTCTAGGGTGCCCAAACTGGAACCAAAAGTGTTTGGAGCCAAACCTGCAAGGCAAATACTGCAGGGCCCAAACTGTAACCAAAATGCTTCTGCGCCAAACCTGCAAGGCAAAGGCTGTGGGACTGAAACTGGAACCAAAGGCTCAGTTGGGCCCAACCTGAAAGTGAAATGCTGCAGGACCCAAACTGAAAAGAAATGGGTTTAGGGCCAAACCTGAAAGGGAAAGTCTGCAAGGCTGAAACTGTAACCCAAAGGTTTTAGGGCCAAACCTGCAAGGCAAACGCTGTGGGACCGAAACTGGAAGAATAATAATAATAATAATGATAATGAGGTATTTGTTAAGCGCTTACTATGTGCCGAGCACTGTTCTAAGCGCTGGTAGACACAGGGAATCAGGCTGTCCCACGGGGCTCACAGTCTTAATCCCCATTTTACAGATGAGGTAACTGAGGCACAGAGAAGTTAAGTGACTTGCCCACAGTCATACAGCTGACAAGTGCCTGAAAAAGGTCTGGGACCAAACCTGAAAGACAAAGGCTGCCTGGCCCAAACTGGAATGAAAAGGTTTCAGGGCCAAATCTGCAAGGCAAAGTCTGCAGAGCCCAGTCTGAACAAAAAGTGTTCATAGCCCAACGTGCAAGGAAAACTTTAGGGGCCCAAACTGAACAAGAAAGGTTCGGGCCCAACCCACAAAGGAATGTATGGGGACCCAAAGTAGAATGAACAGGGTTAGGGCCAAACCTGCTAGGGAAAGCTGCAGGGCCCAAACTGGAATGAAAAGGGTTCAGGCTCAAACCTACAAGGCAAAGGCTGGGGACACAAACTAGAAGCAATAGGGTTTGGCAACCTGCAGGCAAACTGGGGGGACGAAAGTGTACCAAAAGCGTTCAGGTCCAACCTGCAAGGCAAAGCTGCAGGAACCAAAGTGAAACAAAATGGGTTCGGGAACAAACCATAAGGCAAAGCTATGTGCAAAGGAACGAAATGGGTTCAGGGCCAAACCACAAGGCAAAGGCTTGCGGAACCAAACTGGAACCAAAAGGTTTCCGGGCCAAATTATAAGGCAAGTTGTGCGGGACCCAAAATGCAGCAAATAATAACGTCCGGGGCCAAAACTGCAAGGCAAGTCTGCCTGGCCCAAATGGAATGAGAGGGTTCAGGGCCCAACATGCATGCAAAGTCTTTGGGCCCAAACTGGAAGCAAAAGAGTTTGGGGCCAAAACATGCAAGGCAAAGGCTGTGGGGCCAAAACTTGAACGAAAAGGCTTCGAGGCCAATCCTGCAAGGCAAACTCTGGGGGCCTATATTGGAACTAACGGTGTTGGGAACCAAACCTGCAAGGCAAAGATTGTGGGCCCAAACTGGAACAAATGGATTTGGGCCAACTTGCAAGGCAAAAGCTACAGCTCCAAACTGGAAAAAATAGGGAGGCTTTACCTGTAAGGTAAACTCTGGGGGTGGGTGTGGGGTCAAGCTGCACCAAAAGAATTCGGGTTCAGACCTTCAAGGCAAAGGCTGCAGGACCCAAACTGAAATTAAGGGGTTCAGGGCCAAACCTGCTAGGCAAAGGCTGCGGGTCCAAAACTACAACTAAAAGCTTCCAGGTCCTTCCAGGCCCAACCTGCAAGCCAAGTCTGCAGACCCAAACTGGAAATAAAAGGGTTCTGAGCAGAACTGCAAGGCAAAGGCTGTGTCCCAAACTAGAACCAAAAGGGTTCAGGGCCAAGCTGCAAGGCAAACACTAGGGTGCCAAAAACTGGAACCAAAAGGCTTTGGGGCCAAGCCTGCAATGCAAAAATGTGGGGCCAAACTCCTTGGTGAACCCATTCGCTCCATTGCTTCAACTATCATCGCTATGCAGATGACACCCAATCTACATCTCCCCCTGTTCTCTCCTCTTTCCTTCAGGTCGTATCTCTCCTGTCTCCAGGACGTCTCCACCTGGAAGTCTGCCTGCTACCTAAAACTCAACCTGTCCAAAACTGAGCTCTTATCTTCCTCCAAACCCTGTCCTTCCCTAACTTCCCTGTCACTGTGGATGACACGACCATCCTTCCCCTCTCACAGGCCCGCAACCTTGGTGTCATCCTGACAGAGCTCTCTCTTTCACCGCACATATACAATCTGTCACAATGCCTGCCTGTCTCACCTTTACATATCGCCAAGATCTGCCTTTCCTCTCCATCCAAACGACTATCGTGATGGTACAAGCTCTCATAATATCCTGACTGGATTATTCTGAGAAGCAGTGTGGCTCAGCGGAAAGAGCCCGGGCTTGGGAGTCAGAGGTTATGGATTTGAATCTTGGCTCTGCCACTTGTCAGCTGTGTGACTGTAGGTAAGTCACTTAACTTCTCTGAGCCTCAGTTACCTCATCTGCAAATGGGGATGAAGACTGTGAGCCTCACGTGGGACAACCTGATACCTTATATCTACCCAGGGCTTAGAACAGTGCTCTGCACATAGTAAGCACTTAACAAATACATTATTATTATTAATTATTATTATTATTGTCAGCCTTCTCTCTGATCTCCTTCTTCCTGGCTCTCTTCACTCCAGTCTATTCTTCATTCTGCTGCCGGATCATCTTCTTACAGAAATGCTCTGGGCATGTCACTCCCATCCTTAAAACCTCCAGTGGTTGTCTATCAACATCCACACGAAACAAAAACTCCTCACTCTTGGCTTCAAAGCTCTCCATCACGTTGCCTCCTCCTACTCACCTCCCTTTTTTCTTTCTACTGCCCTATCTAAACACTCCGCTCCTTGCTGCTCACCTCCTCATTGTCCCAAATTCATGCCTATCCTGCTGTTGACCCCTGGCCCATGTCCTGGAATGCCCTCCTCCTCATGTCCACGAAACTATCTTTCCCTCTTCAAAGCCTACTGAGAGCTCACCTCCTCCAAGAGGCCTTCCCAGTCTGAGCTCCCCCTTTCCCACTGCTCCTCCCCACTCTCCTTTCCCCTCCCCTTAGCACTGTGTTCATTTGTACATTATTTTTACCCTATTTTTGTTAATGAGGTGTGCACCCTTTGATTCCATTTATCATGACTATGCTGTCTTATTTTTGTTTTGTCCTGTTTTGCTGTCTGTCCCCCGATTAGACTGTGAGCCCATCATTGGGAGGGATTATCTCCATCTGTTGCCAAATTGTACTTCTGAGTGCTTAGTACAGTGCTCTGCACATAGGCTTTGGGGCCAAACCTGCACAGCAACTAGGGGACCCAAACTGGAACAATTGGATTTGTGGCCAAACTTGCAGGACAAACCCGGGGGGGGGGGCAAATTGGTACCAATATGGTTTGGGGCAAAATCTACAAGACAAAGATGAGGGACAAAAACTGAAACGAAATGGGTCTGGGCCAATCCTGCAAGGCAAACTCTAGGGGGGCAAAACTGGAACAAAATTGGTTGAGGGCCATAACTGCAAGGCAAAGCCTGGGTGGGCAAACCTGCAAGGCAAAAGTCTGAGGGGCCCAAACTGGAACCAAAAGTGTTTGGGGCCAAACCTGCAAGGCTAAGACTGTAGGGCCTAAACTGGAACCAAAAGGATTCGGGGCAAACATGCAAGACAATGGCTGTGGGGCTCAAACCTTAATGAAAAGGGTTCGGGGACAAACATGCAAGGCAAAGGCTGTGGGGCCCACAGTAGACCTAAAGGGTTCGGGACCAAACCTACAAGTTAAAGGGTAGGGGGCAAAAATGCAAGGCAAACTCAAGTGGCCCAAACTGTAAGCAAAGGGTTCGGGTTACCCCTGCACAGCAAAGGCTGAGGGTCCTACCCTGGCCAAAAGTGTATGGGGCCAACCTTCAAGGCAAAGGCTGTGGGATATAACTGGAAGCAAAAGAGTTCGGGGCTGAACCTGCATGGCAAAGGCTATGGGCCTAAAGTGGAAGGAAAAGGGTTAGGAACAAAACCTGTAAGGCAAAGACTGTCGGGCCCAAACCTGAACGAAAAGTGTTCAGAACCAAACCTGCAAGGCAAAGTAGGGGGACCCAAATTGTAACGAGAAGGGTTTGGACCCAAATCTGCAAGGAAAGGCTGCAAGCCCCAAACTGAACCAAAAGGGTTCAGGGCCAAACTTGCAAGGGAAAGGCTGCGGGGCCCAAACAGGAACTAAAAAAGTTTGGGGTGAAACTTGTTAGGCAAAGGCCGAGGGCTCAAACTGAATGAAAATGCTTCGGGGCCAAACCAGCAAGGCAAAAGCTAGGTGCCCAAACTGGAACCAAAAGTGTTTGGGACCACACCTGCAAGGCAAAGCCTGTGGGGCCCCACCTGGAACAAAACAAGTTTGGCTCCAAACCTGCAAGGCAAAGGCTGCAGGGCCCAAACTGGAAGGAAATGGTTCAGGGCCAAACCTACAAGGCAAACTCTAGGGGTCCCAAACTGGAACAAGAGGGTTCGGGGCCAAACCTGAAAGGCAAAGGCAGCGGGACTCAAAGTGGAACCAAAAGTGATCTGGGCCCAAACTGCCAAAGGCAAAGTCTGTGGGACCTAAACAGGAATGAAAAGGGTTCCAGGCCAAACCTGCCAGGCAAAGGCTGCAGGCCCAAACCTGAACAAAAAGGGTTCAGGGCCAAACCTGCATGGCGAACTCTATGGGGCCCAAAATGGAACCATAAGAGTTCAGGGCCATACTTGCAAGATAAACTCTGGGGGACCAAACTGGTAACAAAGGGCCAAACCTGCAAGGCAAAGTCTCCAGGACCCAAACGGGGTCGGGGCCAATCCAGCAAGACCATCTTGGAGAGGTGAAACTGGAACGAAAAGCGTTGGGGCCATACCTTCAAGCAAACTCTAGGGGCCCAAACTAGAACCAAAAGGGGTCGGGGCCAAATCTGCAAGGCAAAGGCTGCAGGGTCCAAAGTGGACCCAAATGGGTTCGGGCCAAAGCTCCAAGGCAAACTCTAGGGAGCCCAAACTGTGAACAACATGGTTCGAGGCCAAACCTGCAAGACAAGGCTGCACGACCCAAACTGGTACCAAAAAGTGTTGGGACCTACCTGCAAGGTAAGGCTGCAGGGCCTAAACTGGAACAAAAAGCATTCGGACCAAATCTGCCAGACAAACTCTAGGGTGCTCAAACTGGAACCAAAAGTGTTCAAGGCCAGACCTGCAAAGCAAAGGCTAGGTGGGTGGGCAAACCTGCAAGGCAAAGGCTGCAGGGCCCAAACTGGAACTAAAAAGGTTAGGGGCCAAACCTGCAAGGCAAGCTCTAGGGGGACCAAAGTGGAACCAAAAGCTTAGGTTATCTTAGGCTGGGAAAAGCTTAGGCCAGTGGAAAGGTTAGGCAGGGGAAAAGTTTAGGAAAGGGGAAAATGCTATATCAGGGAAAATTTAGGCTAGGGCAAAAGGTTAGGCGAGGAGAAAGATTAGGCTATGGGAAAAGATTAGGCAAGTTATAAAGTTTATGTTAGGGGAAAGGTTAAGCTAAGGGAAAAGGTTCGGCCATGGAACTTCGGGAAAAGGTTAGGCTAGGTGTAAAAGTTAGGTTATGGGGAAAGCAGGTTAGACTAGCTGTAAGGTTAGTTAGGGAAAAGGTTACGCCAGGGAAAACCTTAGGCCTTGGGAAGAGGTTAGGTCAGGGAACGGATAGGCCAAGGGAAAAAGTTAGACTATGGAAAAGTTTATTCTAGGATAAAGGTTAGGCTAGGGGTCAGGAAAGGGTATGGGAAAAGATTAGGCCATGAGAAGAGGTTAGGCTAGGGGAAAACGTTAGGTTAAAGGAAAGGTTAAGCCGGGGAAAGGTTAGGCTAAGAGAGAAGGTTAGTTTCAGGGAAATGCTTAGACTAGGGGAAAAAGTAGGCTAGGGAAGAGTTAGGCTATGGAAAATGGTTAGGCTAGGGAAAG
Source organism: Ornithorhynchus anatinus (assembly GCF_004115215.2). Classification (NCBI taxonomy): domain Eukaryota; kingdom Metazoa; phylum Chordata; class Mammalia; order Monotremata; family Ornithorhynchidae; genus Ornithorhynchus; species Ornithorhynchus anatinus. Next base: position 44,551,459 of record NC_041739.1, read on the forward strand.
GTTAGGCCAGGGAATGATTAGGCAAGAGAAAGGTTAGTCTAGGGGGAAAGGGTTAGCCTAGGGGGAAAAGGGTAGCCTAGGGGAAAAGGTCAGGCCGGAGAAAAGTTTAGGCCAGGGGAGAAGGTTAGGCTAGGGGAAAAGGTTAGGCCAAGGAAAAGGTTGGGCTAGGGGAAGTATTAGTTTGGGGAAAACATTAGACTAGGGGAAAAGGTTAGGCAGGGTGAAAAGTAGGTTAGGGCAAAAGGTTAGCAAGGGGAAAAATTAAGGCTAGGGAAAAGACTAGCTGGGGAAAAACGTTAGGCTAGGTGAGATTTTAGGCTATGGGAAATGGTTAAGCTAAGGGAAAATTAGGTCAGAGAAAGGGTAGGCCATGGGCAGAGGTTAGGCCAGGGGAAAGGATAAGCTAAGGGAAAGATTAGGCGAGGGGAAGGTTAGGCTTTGAGAAAAGGTTAGGCTAGGGAAAGACATTAGGCAAAGAGAAAAGTTTAGGCTAGGAGAAAAGGTTAGGATAGCGGAATGGATTAGGTCAGTGTAAATGTTAGGCAAGGAAAAGGATAGGAAAGAGAAAATGTTAGGCTATGGGACAAGGTTAGGTTACAGAAAAGGTTAGGCCGGGGTAAAGCTTATGTCAGGGGAAAAGATTAGGCCAGGTTGAAAGGTTAGGCGAGGGGAAAGTTTAGGCTATGGGAAAAGGTTAGGCAAGGTATAAATTTTAGGTTAGGGGAAAGGGTTTGGCTAGGGTAAAGGCTAAGGCTATGGTAAAAGGTTAGGCTATGGGAAATGGTTAGGCTAGTGGAAAGTTTTAGGGAAGGGGAAAAGGTCAGGCTGGGGAAAATGTTAGGCCATGGGAAAAGGTTAGGCTACAGGTAAAGTTAAGACTAGGGGAAAGTTTAGGCTGGGTAAGGTAAGGCCGGGGAAAAGGTTAGGGGAGGGAAAAGGTTTGTGAGGGGAAAGGTTGGACTACGGGAAAAGGTTATGCTACGGCAGAGATTAGGTTAGGGAAAAGGTTAGACTAGGGAAAACATTAGGCTACAGGAAAAATTTAAGTTATGGGAAAAGTTAGGCTAGGGAAATGGTTAGGCTCAGAAAAAGGTTAGGCTAGGGTGAAGGTTAGCTTAGGGGAAAGGATTAGGCTAGGGGAAAAAGTTTGATCAGGAAGGCTTAGGCCAGGGAAAGAGGTTAGGCTGGGGGAAAAAGTTTGGCCAGGAGAAAAGTTTTGGCTATGGGAAATGGTTAGGTTACGGGAAAGCTTATTATAGAGGAAATGGTTAGAACAGTGGAAAAGGTTAGGGTAGGGGAAAGGATAGGCTAGGTGTATGACCATGAAGGCAAAAGCCGTGGGACCCAAACCTGTAAAGAGAAGTGTTTGGGGCCAGGCCTGGAAGGCAAAGGCATGGGGGCCAGGCCGGCAACTCAAAGGCACAGGGCCCCAACCTGTAATGGGAAGGGTTCGGGGTCAGGTCTGGAAGGCCAAGGCAGGGGGACCCAACCTGGAAAGCAAAGGCAGCGTAGTCCAACCTGCAAGGCAAAGGCAGGGAGGGCTCAACCTGGAACGAGATGGGTTTGGGCCAGGCCATAAAGGCAAAGGCGGGGGGGGGGTGCAACCTCCACGAGAGGGTTTGTGGCCAGGCCTGTAATGCAAAAGATGGGGCAAAGGTGGGAGGAACAAACTGGAAGGCAAAGGAGGAGAGACCAAAGCTAGAAAGCAAAGGCCAGAGGACCAAACTGGTACGAGAAGTACTCGGGGCCAGGACTTGAAGGCAACGGTTGGGGACCCAATCTGGAACGAGAGGTCTTCAGGGCCCCGTCAGGAAAGCAGAGGCGGAGGCACCCAACTGGAACGAGAAGAATTCGGAGCAGGCTGGAAGGAAAAGGCGGGGGTGTTCAACTTTGAAGTAAAGGTTGGGGGGCCAAACCTGGAATGCATAGGGTTCGAGAACAAGTCATTAAGGCAAAGGCTGGGGCCAAAGCAGCAACAAGAAGGCTTCGGGCCAGGCAGCATGGGGGCAGGCAGGCAAGGCATGGTTGTGGGGCAAACCTGGATTGCAAACGCTTCAGAGCCAGTCTGGAATGCAAGGTCGGGGGGGGGGGCGGGAGGAGGGGGCAAACCAGGAACGAGAAGGGGTTCGGGGCCAGGCCTGGAGGGCAAAGGCTGGGGGGCCCATCCTGGAATGAGAAGCCTTCAGGGCCAGGCCTGGAAAGCAAAGGCTGGGGGACCAAACCTGGAATGAAGACTTCAGGGCCAGGCTGGGAAGACAAAGGCAGTGGGGGAGGACACACGTGCAACGCAAAAGCTTTGGGGCCAGTCTGGGAAGGCAAAGGTGGGAGAGCCAAACCTGGAACAGGAAGGCTTTGGGGCCAAGCCTGGAAGGCAAAGGTGGGGGACCAGGCCAGGAACTCAAAGGTGCACTGGCCCAACCTGAAACGGGAAGGGTTTGGGGCCAGGCCTGGAAGGCTAAGGTGGGGGAGTGGGGGCAATTTAGAAAGCAAAGGCGGGGTGGCCCAACCTGCAAGGCAAAGGTGGAGGGGACCAACCTGGAACAAGAAGGGCTCAGGCCCAGGCTGGAAAGGCAAAAGCCAGGGGGCCCAACCTCAAACGAGAAAGATTTGGGGCCAGGCCTGGGAGGCAAAGGTGGGGGGCCAGACCGGGAAGGTAAGAGTTCGTCGGGGGGGGCGTGGCAAACCTGGAATGAGAAGGGTTCGGGGTTAGGCCTGGAAGGCAAAAAGTCGGGGGAACAAACTGGAAAGCAAAGGCTGGGGGGCCAAAGCTAGAAAGCAAAGGCAGGGGAACCCAACCTGGTATGAAAAGGGTTCGGGACCAGGCCTGGAAGGCAAAGGGAGGGGGAGACCAACCTGGAAAGAGTAGGCTTCAGGGCCAGTCCTGGAAGGCGAAGGAGCAGCGACCCAAACTGGAATGAGAAGGGTTCGGGGCCAGACCTGGAAGGCATAGGTGGGGGGCCCAAACTGGAACAAGAAGGGTTCGGGGCCAGGCCTGGAAATCAAAGGTGGGGAGGGGCCCAACCAGAAATGAGAAGCGTTCGGGACAAAGCCGGGAAGTCAAAGGCTGGAGGGCCCAACCTGGAATGAGAAGCATTGGGGGCCAGGGCTTGAAAGAAAAGGAGGGCGGCTCCAACCTGGAAGGCAAAGGCTGGGGGACCCAACCTGGAACAAGAAGGTTTTGGGGCCAGGCCAGGAAGGCATAGGTTAGGCAAGATGTAAAGTTTAGGTTAGGGGATATGTTAGGCTAGGGAAAGGGATAGGCCAAGGGAAAAGGTTAGGCCATGATAAAAGTTAAAGTTGGGGAATAGATTATTCTAAGGGAAAAGGTTAGGCCAGAGGGAAAGGTAAGCCTCTGGGAAAAGGTTAGGTTAGGTGTAAAGGTTAGGTTAGGGGAAAAGCAGGTTAGGCTAGGTATAAAGATTAGGTTCAGGGAAAAGCTTAGGCTAGGGGATAGGGTTAGGCTAGGGTAAAAGGTTAGGCTAGGGGAAAAGATTAGGCTAGGGGAAAAGGTTAGAATAGGGGAAAAGATTAGGCTGGAGAAAAGGTTAGGCCAGGCAGTAGATTAGGCTGGGGGAAAAGGTTAGGGTAGGGGAAAAGCTTAGGCCAGGAAAAAAGGTTAGGCCAGGGAAAAGGTTAGGCCAGGGGAAAAGGTTAGGTTGGGGAAAAGCTTAGGCCAGGAAAAAAGGTTAGGCCAGGGAAAAGGAAAGTCCAGGGGAAAAGCTTAGGCTAGGGGAAAAGGTTAGGCCGGGGGAAAGGTTAGGCTGTGGCAAAATGGTTGGTCTGGGGAAACAGGTTAGGTCAGGGAAAAGGTTAGGCCATGGAAAATTGTTAGGCTAGGGGAAAAGGTTACAATAGGGTAAAAGGTTTGATTAGGTGAAAACGTTAGGCGAGGGAGAAAATTAGGCCAGGGAGAAAGTTAGACTAGGGGAAAAGGTTAGTCTCGGGGAAATGCTTAGGCAAGGGGATAACGTTAGGCTAGGGAAAAAGTTCGACTATAGGTAATGGTTAAGCTAAGGGAAAAGCTTAGTCGAGGGGAAAGATTAGGCTAGGGGAAATGTTTAGGCTAGGGGAAAAAATTACGCTAGGGGAAAAGGTTAGGCTAGGGAGAAGGTTAGGCTAGGGGAAAAGCTTAGGCCAGCGGGCAAAGGTTAGGGCAGGGGAAAATGTTACATCAGGGAAAATGTTATGCTAGGACAAACGGTTAGGCAAGGGGAAAGGTTAGGTGAGGGGAAAGATTAGGCTACAGGAACAGGTTAAGCAAGTTGTAAAGTAGGGAAAAGTTTCGGCTAGGGGGAAAGGATAGACAGTGGGGACAGTTTAATTTGGGGAATAGGTTATGCTAAGAGAAAATGTTAGGCCAGGGGGAAAGGCTAAGCCAGTGGGAAAGGTTAGGCCAGGGGGAAAGGTAAGCCTTTGGGGAAAGGTTAGGCTAGGTGTAAAGGTTAGGTTAGGGGAAACGCAGCTAAGGCTAGCTGTAATGGTTATGTTAGGGGAAAAGCTTAGGCTAGAGGAAAGCGTTAGGCTAGGATAAAAGGTTAGGCTCAGGGAAAAGATTAGGCCTTGGGAAAAGGTTAGGCTCAGGGAAAAGGTTAGGGTAGGGGAAAAGGTTAGGCTAGGGGTCAGGTTAAGCCAGGGGAAAGTTTAGGCTATGGGGAAAGGTTAGGTTAGGTGTAAAGGTTTGGTTAGGGGAAAGGTTAAGACTAAGGAAAAAGGTTAGGGTAGGGGAAAAGGCTATGTTAGGCAAAAAGGTTAAGCGAGGGGAAAATATTAGGCGATAGGGTAAGTTTAAGCCGGAAAAACGTTATGTCACTGGAAAAGGATAGGCTAGGAGAAAAGGTTAGGGCAGGGGATAGATTAGGCTTGGGGTAAAGGTTAGGTTAGGGGAAAACCTTAGGCTGGGGAAAGGGTTAGGCTAGGGGAAAAGGTTAGGCTAAGGGAAAACATTAGGTTAAGGAAAAAGGTAAGGCTAGGGGGAATATTTAGGCTAGGTGAAAAGCTAAGGCTAGGGGAAAAGAATAAGCCAGGGGAAAAGGTTAGGCTAGGGAAAATGTTAGGCCAGGGAGAAGGTTAGGCTAGCAGAAAATGCTAGGCTAGGGGAAAAGTTAAGGCTAGGGAAAAGGTTAGGGAAGCGGAAAAGGTTATTTATCCATTCATTCATTCATTAGTATTTATTGAGCACTTACTATATGCAGAGCACTGTACTAAGTGCTTGGAATGTACTATTAGGCCACAGATAGAGACAATCCCTGCCCAATGATGGGCTCATAGTCTAATCGAGGGAGACAGACAGCAGAACAAAACAGAACTGAACAAAAACAAGACAACCTTATCACAATAAATAGAATCAAGGGGATGTTCACCTCATTAACAAAATAAATAGGGTAATGAATAATATTTACAAATGAGCACAGTGCTGAGGGGAGGGGGAGGAGCGGAGAGTGGAGGGGAGCAGAGGAAAAAAGGGGACTCAGTCTGGGAAGGTCTCTTAGAGGAGGTAAGCTCTCAGTAGGGCTTTGAAGAGGGGAAGCCAAGAATGAGGAGTTTTTGTTTCGTGCGGAGGTTGATAGGCAAACACTGGAAGTTTTTAAGGAGGGGAGTGACATGCCCAGAGCGTATCTGTAGGAAGATGATCCGGGCAGAAGAATAGACTGGACTGGGGACAGATAGGAGGATTGTAAAGGTGAAACCAGCAGGTGTTGGTGATGGATTAGATGTGTGGGTTGAATGAGAGGGTTAAGTCAAGGATGACACCAAGGTTTGCAGGCCTATGAGATGGGAGGATGGTCGCACCATCCACAGAGACAGGGTAGTCAGGGAGAGGGCAGGGTTTGGGAGGTAAGATAAGGAGCTCCATTTCAGACATGTTGAGTTTTAGATGGCAGGCAGACATCCAGGTGGAGGTGTCCTGGAGGCAGGAGGAAATACGAGTCTGAAGGGATGAGGGAAGAACAGGGGAGGGGATGTAGATTTGGGTAACATCTGCATAGAGATGGTAGTTGAAGCCTTGGGAGCGAATGAGTTCACCAAGGGAGTGAGTATAGATGGAGAATAGAAGAGGGCCAAGAACTGACCCTTGAAGAACCTCTACAGGTAGTGGATGGGAGGGGGAGGAGGAGCCTATGAAGGAGGCTGAGAATGAAAGGCCAAAAAGAGGTGAACTAAAAAGAGAATGGAGTCTTGAAGCCAAGGTGAGATAAGGTATGGAGGACAAAGGGATGGTCGACAGTGTCAAAGGCAGCTGAGAGGTCGAGGAGGATTGGGATAGAGTAGGGCCATTGGATCTGGGAAGAAGGAGTTCATGGGTGACCTTTGAGAGAGCAGTCTCGGTGAAGTGGAGGGGACGGAAGCTAGATTGGAAGGGGTCCAGGAGAGAGTTGGAGTTGAGGAATTCAAGGCAGCAAGTGTAGACAACTTGTTCTAGGAGTTTGGAAAGGAAGGGTAGGAGGGAGATAGGACAATAACTGTAAGGGGAAGTGGGGTCGAGAGAGGGTTAGATTAGGCCAGGGTAAAAGGTTGGGACCGGGAAAAGCTTAGGCCACAGGAAAAGGCTATGCTAGGAGAAAGGTTTAGGCCATGGAAAAGGTTAGGCTACGGGAAAAATTTAGCCTAGGGGAAGAGGTTAGGCAAGGGGAAAGGTTAGGCTACGGGACAGGTTTAAGCAAGGTGCAAAGTTTTAAGTTAGGAGAAATGATTAGGCTAGAGAAGATGTTAGGCCAGGGGGAAAAGGATAGGCCATTGGGAAGGTTATGCTAGGGAAAAGTTTAGGCCAGGGAGAAGGTTAGCCAGGGGGAAACGGTTAGGATCAAGGGAAATGATAGCCAGGGAAAAGGTTAGGCTAGGGGAAAAGTTTAGGCTAGGATAAGTTAGCTTTGGGTCAGGTAAGGCCAGGAAAAAGGTAAGGCCAGGGGAAGAGATTAAGCCAGGGGAAGGGTTCGGCTAGGGGAAAACGTTAGGCCTAGGGGAATAGGTTAGGCCAGGGGAATAGGTTAGATGAGAAGAAAAGGTTAGGCTAGGAGAAAGGTTAAGACTATGGGAAAGGTTTAGGTCAGGGTGAAGTTTAGGCTAGCAGGAAAAGGTTAGGCTAGGGGAAAGAGTAGGCTAGGAGAAAGAGTAGATTAGGGGAAAGGTTAGGCCAGGGAGAAGATTAGGCCAGAGTAAAAGGTTAGGTCAGGGGAAAGGATAGACGAAGGGAAAAGGTTAGGCTGGGGAAAAGGTTAGGTTAGGATAAAGGTTAGTCTAGGGGAAAATGTTAGCTCAGGGAAAAGGTTAGGCACGGGGAAAAGTTACGGCTTGGGGAAGAGGTTGCGTTGAGAGAAATAGTTACGCTGGGGGAAAAGGTTACGCTGGGGTAAAAGGGGTGGCCAGGGGAAAAGATGAGGCCAGGCAAAACGTTTAGGTCAGGGAAAAGGAAAGGCCAAGGGAAAAAGTCCAGGCAAAAAAGTTAGGCAAGCAGAAAGGTTAGGCTAGTGGTGAGGTAAGGCCAGAGAAATGTTTAGGCTATGAGAAAAGGTTAGGCTAGGTGTAAAGGTTTGGTTTAGGGCAAAGGTGTAAGGCTAAGGAAAAAGAGTTAGGGCTAGGCCCAGAAAGCTAGGTTAGGGGACAAGGTATACTAGGGGAAAAAGATTAGGCTGTGGGAATAATTCTTAAGCTGGGAAAAAGGTTATGTTAGGGAAAAGGTCAGGGCTAGGGGTAAAGGTTAGGCTAGGGTAAATGTTAGGTTAGGGAAAAGTATTAGGCTAGGGAGAATGTTGGGGTTAGATAAAAACATTAAGCGCGGGGAAAAAAGTTAGGTCATGGAAACGATAGGCCAAGGAAAGGTAAGGCCAAGGGAAAAGGTTAGGCTAGGGAAAAAGGTTAGGATAGGATAAAGGTTAGTTAGGCCATGGGAAAAGGTGAGGCCAGGAAGAAGGTTAGGCTAGGGGAAAAGGTATCCCAGGGGAAATGGTTAGGCTAGGGGTAAAGGTGAGGCCAGGAGAAAAGGTAAGGCTGGGGAAAAGGTAAGACTAGGGGAAGAGATAAGGCTGGGGGAAAGGTTTAGGCTAGGGAAAAGAATAGGCTAAGGTAAACATTAGGATAGGGGAAAAGCTTAGGCCAGGGAGAAGGTTAGACCAGCAGAAAAGGTTAGGTCATTGGAAGGGATAGGCCAAGGAAAAGGTTTAGGCTAGTGGAACAGGTTTGGCTAGGATAAAGGTTAGGTTAGGGGTCATGTCATTCTGTGGGAAAAGGTTAGACCAGGGGAAAAGGTTAAGCTAGGGGAAAAGGTAAGGCTAAGGCAAAAGGTTAGGCAAGGGGAAAGGTTGGGCTAGGGCAAAAAGTTAGGCTAGGATGAAGGTTAGGCTAGGGGTCAGGGTAGGCCATGGGTAAAGGTGAGGCCAGAGAAAGAGGTTAGGCCAGGGGAAGAGGTTAGTTAGGATAGGGGAATAGGATGAGCTAGGGGAAAACTTTAGGCTAAGGGTAAATGTAAGGCTAGGGGAATAGGTGAGCCCAGGGAAAAAGGTTATGCCAGGGGAAAAGGTTAGGCTAGGAGAAAAGTTAAGGCTAGGGGAAAGGTTTAGGCCAGGGTAAAGTTTAGGCTAGCAGAAAAAGTTAAAGAAAAAGACTAGCTGAAGAGGTTAGGCTAGGGGAAAGAGTAGGCTAGGGGAAAGATTACGTCAGGGAGAAGCTGAGGCCAGGGGAAAAGGTTAGGTAAGAGGAAAGAATAGGCCAAGGGAAAAGGTTAGGCTAGGGGAAAAGGTAAGGTTAGGATAAAGGTTAGGCTAGGGGTCAGGTTAGGGTATGGGAAAAGGTTAGGCCAGAGGAAGAATTTGCCTAAAGGAAAATGTCAGGCTAGGGAAAAGGTTAGGCTAAGGTAAAAGGTTAGGCGAAGGGAAAAGGGTAGACCAAGGGAAGGGTTAGGCTATGGAACAGGTTAGTTTGGGGGAAAAGGTTACACTGGGGTACAAGGTATGGCCAGGGGAATAGGTGAGGCCAGGGAAAAAGGTTAAGTCAGGGAAAAGGAGAGGCCAAGGGAAAAGGTTAGTCTAGGCAAAACGTTAGGCTAGGGGTCAGGTTAGGCTATGGGAAAGGGTTAGGCTAGGGGAAAATGTTAAGCCAAGGGAAAAGGTTAGGCTTTGGGAAAAGGCTAGGCCAAGGGAAATGGTTAGGCTAGGGGAAATGGTTAGGCCAGGGGAAAAGGTTAGGCTCAGGGAAAAGGTTAGGCTAAGGGAAATGTTAGGCTACGGGATAAGGTTAGGCTACAGGAAAAGTTTAGGCTAGGGCAAAAGGTTAGGCAGGAGAAAGCTTAGGCTATGAGAAAAGGTTAAGCCAGGGGAAAACATTAAGCCCAGGGAAAAGGTCAGGCTAGGGAAAAAGGTTAGGCTAAGGGAAAAATTTAGGCCAGGGGAAAAGGCTGTCAGGTAAAAGCATAGGCCAAGAGAAAAGGTTAGGCTAGGCAAAAATGTTAGAGTAGAGGAAAGGTTAGGCTAGGGGTAAAGGCTAGGCCAGGGGAAAAGGTTGGGCCAGAGGAAAAGGTTATGCCAAGAGAAAGGTTAGGTCTGGGGAAAAGCTTAGGCAAGGGGAAATAGTTGGGCTAGCCAAAAACATTAGGCTAGGGGAAAAGGGTACATTAAGGGAAAAGGTTAGGCCAAGTGAAAAGGTTAAGCAAGGGGAAAGGTTAGGTTAGGGAAAAAGATAGGCCAAGAGAAAAGATTAGTCTAGGGAAAAATGTTAGTTTAGGGAAAAATGTTAGTCTAGGAGAAAGGAAAGGCTAGGGTTCAGGTTAAGCTATGGGAAAGGATTAGGCTAGGGGAATAGGTTAGGCAAAGGCAGAAGGGTAGGCTAGGGGAAATGTTTAGGCCAAGGGAAAGGGTTAGGCCAGGGGAAAAGGTTAGGCTAGGGCAAAAGCTTAGGTGAGAGGAAAGGTTAGGCTACGGAAAAGGTTAGGCTATGGGAAAATTTTAGGCTACTGGAGGAGGTTAGACTAGGGCAAAGGTTTATGCCAAGGGAAAAGGTTAGGCTTTGGAAAAAGGTTAGGCTAAGGGAAAATGTGAGGCTAGGGGAAAGGTTAGGCCAGGGGAAAAGGTTAGGCTAGGGGAATAGGTTAAGCCAAGGGAAAAGGATAAGCTAGGGGAAAAGGTTAGGCTAGGGGAAATGTTAGGCTACTGGAAAAGATTAGACTAGGGCAGAATGTTAGGCAAGGGGAAAGGTTAGGCTACTGGATAAGGTTAGGCTATGGGATAAGGTTAGGCTACAGGAAAAGTTTAGGCTAGGGTGAAAGGTTAGGCGAGGGGAAAGGTTAGGCTAGGGGAAAAGGTTAAGCCAGGGGAAAACATTAAGCCCAGGGAAAAGGTCAGGCTAAGGGAAGGTTTTAGCCCGGGGAAAAGGTAATGTCAGGTAAAAGCATAGGCCAAGGGAAAAAATTAGGCTAGGCAAAAACATTAAGGTAGAGGAAAGGTTGGGCTAGGGGAAAGGCTAGGCCAGGGGAAAAGGCTAGGCCAGGGGAAAAGGTTATGCCAAAGGAAAAGGTTAGGCCTGGGGAATAGCTTAGGCAAGGGAAAAAAGTTAGGCTAGGGGAAACGCTAGGCTAAGAGAAAAGGTTAAGCCAAGGAAAGGGTTAAGCAAGGGGAAAGGGATAGGTGAAGGAAAAAGGTAGGCTAAGAGAAAAGGTTAAGCCAAGGAAAGGGTTAAGCATGGGGAAAGGGATAGGTGAGGGAAAATGATAGGCCAAGAGAAAAAGTTAGTCTAGGGAAAACTATTAGGCTGGGGAAAAGGATAGGCTAGGTTTCAGGTTAAGCTATGGGAAAGGATTAGGCTAGGAGAAGAAGTTAGGCAAAGGCAAAAGAGCAGGCTAGGGAAAATGTTTAGGCCAAGGGAAAAGGTTAGGCCAGGGGAAAAGGTTAGGCTACAGCAAAAGTTTAGGTGAGAGGAAAGGTTAGGCGAGAGGAAAGGTTAGGCTATGGGAAAAGTAGGTTACCGGAAAAGGTTAGGCTAGGGCAAAAAGTTAAGCGAGGGAAAGGTTTAGGCAATGGAAAAGTTTAAATGGAAATTTCCATTAGTAAATGGAAAAGGTATGGGAAAATTTTAGGCTAGGGAAAAGGATAGGCCAGGGGAAAACAGACCAGGGGAAAGGTAAGCCTTCAGGAAAAGCTTAGGCTAGGTGTAAACGTTAGGTTAGGGGAAAAGCAGGTTAGGATATCTATAAAGGTTCTGTTAGGGGAAAAGCTTAGGCTAGGTGAAAGAGTTAGGCTATTGCAAAAGGTTAGTCTAGGGCATAGGTTTAGGCTGAGGAAAAAGGTTAGGCCAGGGAAAAGGTTAGGCCAGGGGAAAAGTTTAGGCTAGGGGAAAGGTTTAGGCCAGAGGAAAAGGTTAGGCCAGGGGAAAAGGTTAGGCCAGGGGAAAAGTATGGGCTTGGGTTCAGGTTAGGCTATTGGAAAAGATTAGGCCAAGGGAAAAGGTTAGGCAAAGGCAAAAGGGTAGGCTAGGGGAAAGGTTTAGGCTAAGGGAAAAGGTTAGGCCAGGGGAAAAGTTAGGTCAGGGGAAAAGTTTAGGCTAAGGCAAAAGGTTAGGCAAGGGGAAAGGTTAGGCTACTGGAAAAGGTTAGTCAAGGTGTACAGTTTAGGTTAGGTGAAAGGATAGGCTAGGGAAAAGGTTAGGCCACGGGAATGGGTTATGCTAGTGGGAAAGGTTAGGCCAGGGGGAAAGGTAAGCCTTCAGGAAAAGCTTAGGCTAGTTGTAAAGGTTAGGTTAGGGGAAAAAACTAGGCCTGGGGAAAAGGTTTAGGTTAGAGGAAAAGGTTAGGCCAGGGTTAAAGTTAGGCCAGGGAAAAAAGTTTAGCTGGGGAAAAGGTTAGGCTAGGGGAAAAGGTTAGTCTAGGGGAAATGTTTAGGCCGGGGAAAATGTTAGGCCAGAGAAAATGTTAGACAATGGGAAATAGATGAGCTAAGGAAAAGGATAGGCTAAGAGAAAAATTAGACAAGGGACAGGTTAGGCTGGGTGAAAAGTTTAAGCCGAGGACAAGTTAGGCCAGGTGAAAGTTTAGGCTACGGAAAAAGTTTAGGCTTCATGTAAAGGTTTGGTTAGGGGAAAAGTTAAGGCTAAGGATAAAGGTTAGGGTAGGGGAAAAGGCTAGTTTAGGGGAAAAGCTTAAGCTAGGGGAAAAGCTTAGGTCGTGGGAAAAGTTTAAACCGGAAAAGGGTTATGTTAGGAGAAAAGGCTAGGCTAGGACAAGGTTAGGCGAGGGGAAAGGCTAGGTGAGGGGAAAAGTTTACGCTAAGGGAAAAGGTTAGTCTAGGGGAAAAGGTTAGGCTAAGAGAAAATGTTGGGCCAGGGGAAAAGGATTGGCCAGGGAAAAAGTTGAGGTTAGGGGAAATGGTTAGGGCTGGGGAAAAAAGTAGGCCAGGGAAAAGGTTTGGGCTGGGGAAAAGTTTGAACGGGGGAAAAAGTTAGGCCAGCGGAAAAGCTTTAGCGAGGGGAAAAGGCTAGGCCTTGGGGTAAGGTTAGGATAAAGGAAAAGGTTAGTTCTTGGGAAAAGGTTAGGGGATGGAAAAGGATGGGCTAGGGGAAAAGCTTAGGACAGGGAAAAGACTAGTCAAGGTGAAAAGGTTATGTTAGGGGAAAGGTTTAGGCTATGGGAAATGGTGAGGTCAGGAGAAAAGGTTAGGTCAGGGAAAACGTTAGTCCAGGAGCAAAGGTTAGACTAGGGGAAAAGGTTCAACTAGGGGAAGGTTTAGGCTAGGGAAGAGGTTGGGCTAGGGAAAAAGGTTAGAATAGGGGAAAGGTAAGGCTAGGGGTAAAAGGTTAGGCCAGGGAGAAGGTTAGCCCAGGGGAAAAGGTTAAGTTAGGGCAAAAGGTTAGGGTAAGGAAATGGTTAGGCTATGGGAAATGGTAAGGCTAGGGGAAAAGGTTATGCAATAGAGAAAGTTCATCTCCCCCTACAACTCAGTCCACACACTTGGCCCTTAACGTGAGCTACACACTGGACCTCTCGCTTTCTTTCACGCACTCGCGCTCTCTCACCCTCCTCCTGCTTAGCCTTTTTCCTTTGACTCCTGACCTTCTCAGGCAGCAGACCATTGCCAACCATTTTGAAGGATCTTCTGAGATGACATTTTCTCCAGGAGGCAGCCCATGATAAATCTTTCATCTCTCTACCCTCTTCCCCCACCTACCCCAAACTGTTACTTCAGTGCCCTCATAGCTTAAAGACTTGGGCATTCACTAACCTTAAGTCCCTAGTCATTCAAATTACCAGTAGGAAAAAGTCCTAGAATATGAGAGGTACCTGTTTCGTCGGCTCAACTGCAATCTCCTGAAGGACTTGTTTTGACTTTCTTGTTCAGACTAGCCAGGATAGAGGGCTCTAGCCCTACCACCCTAAAACCATGGTTGTAACTGGGATCATCCTTTTTGACCAGTCATTGCTCGTGTTCACAAGGGAGCTGAGAGGAGAGTTCAGGTGCCCAAAGACTTGACTAGGTCAAGACTGACCAGCCGCCAGCCGTTCCACTGGATGCAGACTGCTCGGAGTCACCACAGTCATGGGAAACTTCACGATGTAGTGTGGATCTCCTTCACCTCTGACACCTCCTTCGTCTCTGGAGACTCCCACGTTTCAATATGCCTAAAACAGAACTATTTATCTTTTCACCCAAACCCTATACATATCTGTTATATATTTTTATTAATTTATTATAATGTCTGCTCCCCTCCCCCCAGGATTAAGCTCACTGTGGGAAAGCAAAATGTGTCATGATTGTTCACTCAATCATTCATTCAATTGTATTTATTGAGCTCTTACTATGTGCAGAGCATTGTATTAAGCTTTTGGGAAGTACAATTCAGCAATAAAGAGAGACAATTCCTACCCAGTCCGGGCTTACAGTCTAGAAGCCTGTTATACTGTACTCTCCCTAGTGCTTTGTTCAGTGTTCTGCACACAATAAGGGTTCAGTAAAAATGATGGATTGGCCCAGAAAGCAATGGTGAGTATTGATTGCTGGGGCTCATGGGGCCACAAGTGGGTCACTGGGACCCCCGGGGGCTTCATTAGGTAATTATTCCCCTCTGGAAGCATATATGGGTCATTTTACCTCCTGGAGGCCCAAGTGATTTATTATGCCTCATGGGAGGTATGTGTGTGTGGAGGGGTCTTTGGAGCCCTCAGGAGCCGACCTGAGTCACTGGGGCCCCTGAGGCACTCAGGTGTGTTCTTAAGGCAACTGTGAGGGGGGAACTGGATTATTTGGTTTCCTAGGGGCTCAAACGGAGTATTGAGGCCACTGGGCATCAAAGTGGGGTACTGGGGCTCCCAAGGGTTCAAGTGAGTTACCGGGGGTCCCTGTAGGCTCGAGTGGGTTATTTGGGCCCACGGGAGGCTTTAGTGCATTATTGGGGGGGCCAGGGCCCTAAATGGCTTATTGGGCATCCAAGTGGGTTATTGGAACTCCTGGGAGCTCACGTGGACAATGGGACCCCTGTGAGACAAAATGCACTGTTAGGACCCTCAGGTTGCCAAGTGGTTATTATGCTTCCCCCCGACCCCAGGTGCAAGCAGGTTAATTCTCCTCCCTTGCGGCCACCAGCCGGCAATAGAGTGTGGCAGCTACCCATACTGACGCCTACTGCCACGAGGGGGTGATAGAGAAGCACAGCTTCACAGAAGAAACCTACTGCAGTATCATACAATCCTGCCACTAGGCGGCAATAATAATAATGTAGGTATTTGTTAAGCGCTAACTATGTGTAAAGCAGTGTTCTAAATGCTAGGGAGGATACAAGTTGATCAGGTAGTCCCACGTGGGTCTTAATCACAGTCTTAATCCCCATTTTACAGATGAGATAACTGAGGCCCAGAGAAGTTAAGTGGCTTTCCCAAAGTCACACAGCCGACAAGCGGCGGTGTAGGGATTGGAATCCAGGATCTCTGACTTCCCAGTCCGTGCTCCTTCCATTGAGCCACGCTGAGGTGCATCCTCCCAGTATAATGATGGGTGCCGCCGGGGGCGAGAGAGAGGCGCAGCTCCACTTGAAAGATACCTAATATCACCAGGGAGCCTGCTGTCCCCAGGGGGCGATAGAGAGAAGCAGTCACCCAGAATTCCTATTAGTGCCACCAGGGGGCAGGCTGCTGCTCTCAGACCCGAGGGTGGTTCTCTCTCCAGAGCTGCTGCAGCTAAGTGCTCATCCTCGTCCTCGAGGATCATCCCTCTTACACTGTAGGCAGAGTCAACTCCTAGATTTTCCCCATTACTGAGTGGGCTGTATTTCTAGCCCGAAGGGAAAAGGGTGTGTGGGTGACTGTCTGTGTGAGTGTCAGTAATGGGGGGAAGAAGAGTGATATGAGGCGGCTGCCACTCATGGGAGAACAGGGACCTGGGCTCTGTGAAGAAAACTAGCTCTGTCTGACTTGTCTGACAGTGCAGAGCAGTGCACTGATGATGCAAAAGGGCGAAGGAGCAGAAATGGAGGGAGACCCAAACTCCTTAATTCTAAAGACATGGCAAACCTCTCTGGAACTATAGTCCTGATTGCAGGGTCACTGCACAACCTCAGTCCCCAGAGAAGGGACCCGACTGGACTCAACACAAAAGCTTGGGGGGATCCAATGTCAGGAGTTTGGGGTATCTATCAGTGTCTCTACCCTATTTCTCTCTGAGAAACAGTTGTGCAGACTCCTGCCTGAGGTGAAGTCATCAGGAGTGTGGAATGGGATGACAGAAGGTAGTTATTAGAATAGAAATTGAATTCTGTCCAGCATGCGGTTCTGCACCTTTAGCCAATCAATTGGATTGATGGAGCGATTACTGTGAGAAGAGCACTGTATTAAGCACTTGGGAGAGTTGAATAGGACAGACACATTCCCCGCCCATGACAAGATTGCCTAGTGGCAAGAGCACGGGCTTAGGAGTCCGTGGACAAGGGTTCTAATTTTACTTGTTTGCTGTGTGACCTTGGGCAAGTCACTTAACTTCTCTATGCTTCAGTTACTTCATCTGTAAAATAGGGATTAGGAACGTGAGCCCCACAGGGGTCAATCTGATTACCTCGCGTCTACGCCAGTGCTTAGAACAGTGCATGGCACATAGTAAGTGCTTAACAAATAGTGTAATAATAACTCAGTATTGTATTCCCCCAGCATGTCCTACCATGCTTTGCACACAGTAAATGCTCAGTAATTACCAGCATGTTTTCACCACCTTCTCTTTAGTGCATAGAGTATGGGCCTGGAAGCCTGAAGATAATGTGTTCTAATCCTGTCTCCACCACCTATATGCTGTGTGGCCTTGGGCAAGTCACTACACTCCTCTGTGCCTAGTTACCTACTCTCTATAATGAGTATTGAGACTGTGAGCTCCACATGGGTCAAGGACCCATGTGTCCAACCCGATTTTCATATATCTATCCCAATGCTCAGTATAATGGTTGGCATATTTTAAATGATAAACACCACAATCATTATTCATTATTAAGATTATTATTATTATCTACTACCTCTCTGTGCTCACAACCAACCACTACATTTCTGTACAAAAAGGGTATAGTTTACAGTTAGGCACAGGAATGCTGCAGGGAAAATAGCGAATGTCCAAAGGTCACAAGAAGCAAGGGTGTAGACGATGCAGAAGGGTGGAGCATGAATGCAGAAAGAAGGCTTAATCAGAGAAGCCTTCTTGGCAGAGTTACCACCTTAATAATGCTTTGAAGATGGGGAGAGTGACATTCTGGCCTATGTGGAGGGAGGAGGGAGCTCCAGACCAGGGGGAGGCCTGGGGAAAGTTGTCGGGCGCGACAGAGACGATGTGGAGGCCTAGGGAGTAAAGCCGGCGCTGTTGGAACAAAGTGCCACCAGGTGGCGATAGAAAAGGGCGAGCTGCCCAGAATTAGCATTTGGGAGAGAAGCAGCGTCGCCTCGTGGCTACAGCCGGGGCTGCGCGTCAGAAGGATCGGCTCCTAATTCAGCCTCGACCACTTTACTGCTGGGTCATGGTGGGCAAGTCACCTCACTTTTCTGAGCCTCAGTTACCTCATCTCTAAAATGGGAAGTAAGACTTGTGTGTCCCAAGTGGGAAATGGACTCTGTCCAAAGTGATGAACTTCTCTCTATCCCAGCGCTTAATACAGTGCCTCCACAGAAGACATGCTTCACAAACACCATGAAAAAATAAAAATCAGTGCCACCGGGGCATGATGTAGAGGTGAAGCCTCACAGAACCTTAGCTAGTACCACCATAGGGCTATTGAGAAGGGCTGCCTTCTAGGTCAATGCTTGTTGCCACGAGGCAGAAAAAGAGAGGAGCAGCTGCCCCAAATACCTATTATTCAAGTGCCACAAGGGAGCAGGCTGCTGCTCTCAGACCCGAGGGTGGTTCTGGGGCCAAGGGCCAGGGGCATCTCTCCAGAGAAGTTGCACAGTGCTTCTCCTTGGCCTCGAGGATCAACTCTCTCAATCATAATAATGATGGTATTTGTTTAGTGCTTATTGTGTGTCAAGCACTGTTCTAAGCACTGGGACAGATACAAGGTTATCAGGTTGTCCCAGGTGGGTCTCACAGTCTTTATCCCCATTTTACAGATGAGGTAAATGAGGCACAGAGAAGTTAAGTGGCTTGCCCAAAGCCCCACAGCTGACCAGTGGAAGAACTGGAATTAGAACCAATGACCTCTGACTCCTAAGCTCTTTCCACTAAGCCACGCTGCTTCTTTTATGCTGTGGGCAGAGTCAACTCCCAGATTTTCCCCCTGAGTGGGCTACACTGCTACCCCAGAGAGAAGGCTCTGTGTGTGTGTGTGTGTGTGTGTGTGTGTGTGTGTGTGTGTGTGTGTGAGAAAAATAAGGGGGAAGAAGAGTGATGGGGCAGCTGCCACTCCTGGGGGAGAACAGAGACTTGGGCTCTATGCAGGAAACTAGTTCTTTCTGATTTGCCTGGGACTGAGAAGACCCAAGGCCCTTAATTCTATAGATGGGTAAAGCCTCTCTGGGACTTTACTCCTGCCTTCAGGGTCACTGCATAGCCTCACTCTCCAGAGACGGGATCTGTTTGGGCTCAGTGAGGAAGCTTGAGGGGTCTAATGTCAGGAGGAGGTCAGACTCTCTACCATTGTGTCTACCCTATTTCACTCTGAAAGTAGAGTTGTTCAGACTCCTGCCTGAGAAGCATGCAACAGGGTTATTGGCTGGGAGGACAGAAGACAGAAGGTATTGTACCAGAAACCAAATTTTCTCCAGTGTGCATAGAGTTCTGCACCTTCATTCAATCAATTGGATTGATGGAGTGCCTCCTTTGTGCAGAGCCCTGTACTAAGGGCTTGGGGCAGTAACAAGCTTACAATCTAGAAGGGACTGGAGTTCCTGGCATAAGAGAATAGGTGATCTGGAGGTGAAGGGGATCTTAGGCAAGTTTTAATAGGACATTGCAGCAGTCAGCTACTACAACTGTCTGTATATATCCTCTCTTGGCATTAGGGTCAGTGTTTTAGGGGATGGAGAGACTAGTGTTGGCTCCAAACTTGGTTGTCTAAAACCCCCAACATCTTTCCTTCCCTGATACTGTTAGTTTCTTCCTCCAAGCCCCGCAACTGAAATTTCTGGTAATAAACACAGTTCTCAGGGTTTTCCAGAGGGCAGAATGGGAGATCCATGACCTTGGGATCAGTAACCATGCCATCTCTCCCGATTAGTTCCACAGCTCTAGAAGAGGATTACTGAGGAAGCTAGTGGTGAGTCATGAGTCCTTCTCTTTCACCCCTCTCATCCCCTCAGCAATGCACAAGATGACCAAGCTTAGACTGTCTACTGATCTCTCCACAGATACTGTTAGGTGTATCACCCTGGCTTGGAGGACTGTCTTCCTGAAGTGTGGGTTCATGGAGATCAATTCCCAGACTAGCCCCAACCTTGAGAACGCCTTGCTTCCCCTGCAAAGGGAAGGTCATGTTTGTGTGAGAGACTGTTGGGTGGGTGAAAGAATAGTGAGGATGGGGCTGCCACTAGCACAGAGGTCAGGTTTGGGAACAGAAGCCAGAGGTCTCTGCCGGTGACTGGTCCTGACTGAATCGACTGAATCCTAAAAAACCCCAATCTCGACCCCACTTCCCCTTCCAGTTATCGCCCTATCTCCCTACTACCCTTCCTTTCCAAAATCCTAGAACAAGTCGTCTACAATCGATGCTTAGAATTCCTTGACTCCCATTCTCTCCTGGACTCCCTCTAATCTGGCTTCTGTCCCCTCCACTCTACCGAGACTGCTCTCTCTAAGGTCACCCATGACCTCCTTCTTGCCAA
This sequence comes from Ornithorhynchus anatinus, assembly GCF_004115215.2. Classification (NCBI taxonomy): domain Eukaryota; kingdom Metazoa; phylum Chordata; class Mammalia; order Monotremata; family Ornithorhynchidae; genus Ornithorhynchus; species Ornithorhynchus anatinus. Next base: position 44,570,717 of record NC_041739.1, read on the forward strand.
ATCCAATGGCTCCTACTCCATTCTAATCCTCCTTGACCTCTCAGATGCCTTTGACACTGTCGACCATCTGCTCCTCCTCCACACCTTATCACACCTTGGCTTCACTGACTCTGTCCTCTCCTGGTTCTCCTCTTATCCCTCTGGCCGGTCATTCTCGGTCTCCTTCGCAGGCGCCTCCTCCCCCTCCCATCCTTTAACTGTTGGAGTTTCTCAAGGGTCAGTTCTTGGCCCTCTTCTGTTCTCCATTTACACTCACTCCCTTGGTGAACTCATTCGCTCTCACGGCTTTGACTACCATCTCTACGCAGATGACACGCAGATCTACATCTCTGCCCCTGTCCTCTCCCCCTCCCTTCAGGCTCACATCTCCTCCTGCCTCCGGGACGTCTCCACCTGGATGTCAGCCCACCACCTAAAACTCAACATGAGCAAGACTGAGCTCCTCATCTTCCCTCCCAAACCCGGTCCTCTCCCAGACTTCTCTATCACCGTGGATGGCACGACCCTCCTTCCCGTCTCTCAGGCCCACAATCTCGGTGTCATCCTTGACTCGTCTCTCTCGTTCACCCCACACATCCTATCCGTTACCAAGACCTGCCGGTTTCACCTCTACAATGTCGCCAAGATCCGCCCTTTCCTCTCCACCCAAACGGCTACCTTACTGTTACGGGCTCTAGTTATATCCCGGCTAGACTACTGTGTCAGCCTTCTCTCTGACCTCCCTTCCTCCTCTCTCGCCCCGCTCCAGTCTATTCTTCACTCCGCTGCCCGGCTCATCTTCCTGCAGAAACGATCTGGGCATGTCACTCCCCTTCTTAAACACCTCCAGTGGTTGCCTATCAACCTCCGCTCCAAACAAAAACTCCTCACGCTAGGCTTCAAGGCTCTACATCACCTTGCCCCTTCCTACCTCTCCTCCCTTCTCTCTTTCTACTGCCCACCCCGCACGCTCTGCTCCTCTGCCGCTCACCTCCTCACCGTCCCTCGGTCTCGCCTATCCCGCCGTCGACCCCGGGCCACGTCCTCCCGCGGTCCTGGAATGCCCTCCCTCCTCACCTCTGCCAAACTAATTCTCTTCCCCTCTTCAAAAGCCTACTTAAAACTCACCTCCTCCAATAGGCCTTCCCAGACTGAGCTCCCCTTCTCCCTCTACTCCCTCTACCGCTACCCCTTCACCTCTCTGCAGCTTAACCCTCTTTCCCCCCATTTCCCTCTGCTCCTCCCCCTCTACCTTCCCATCCCCTCAGCACAGTACTCATCTGCTCAACTGTATATATTTTCATTACCCTATTTATTTTGTTAATGAAATGTACATCGCCTTGATTCTATTTAGTTGCCATTGTTTTTACGAGATGTTCTTCCCCTTGACTCTATTTATTGCCATTGTCCTTCTCTGTCTGTCTCCCCTGATTAGACTGTAAGCCCGTCAAACGGCAGGGACTGTCTCTATCTGTTGCCGATTTGTTCATTCCAAGCACTTAGTACAGTGCTCTGCACATAGTAAGCGCTCAATAAATACTATTGAATGAATGAATGAATGACTGTGGGTCTGAGGAGACCGACGGCCTTGTTATAGCTGGGTCAAACCTCCATGTGCCCGCAGTCCCCTGGAGAAGGATCTCTTCTGTGACTGTCAGTGGCAGCTTCTTGGCATCTAGGTCAGGAGAAGGACCATTTGTCAATCAATTCCTTACTGAAAAATAGTATTTTGTAGGTTCCTAGCTGAGGTCAAGTAAGCAGATGCGAGGAGAAAGCCAGTTTTTTTTACGGAAACCTAATTCTACATAGTGTGTCGTTCTGGACCTCCAATCTCTGGAGAACAAGCCCCTTCTGGGAATCTGAGGAGGGGATGGGCAAGTGTCAGTAGGGCGGAGTGTGGCAGTGAAATGAGCAGCAGTTGTCTGGGTGTTTACCTAAACATGTTGGGCAGCAGGGGAAGAGTGGTAAATAATCATAATGTTGGTATTTGTTAATCGCTTACTATGTGCAGAGCACTGTTTTAAGTGCTGGGGTGGACACAAGGAAATCAGGTTGTCCCACGTGGGGCTCACAGTCTTAATCCCCATTTTACAGATGAGGTAACTGAGGCACAGAGAAGTTAAGTGACTTGCCCACAGTCACACAGCTGACTAGTGGCGGAGCAGGGATTCGACCCCGTGACCTCTGACTCCAAATCCTGTGCTCTTTCCACTGAGCCACGCTGCTTCAAAGGTAAAAAAGTTTTGGCAAAAGAAGGTGATCTTGTGCTTCTCCAGCACATCCATGCACCCAGCTCCAAGCACTGGTTTTCCTTCCAAAAGATGTGGCCCTGGTCCGACCCTCAGGATCACGAATGCTGGTGCTCAAGACCAGGGCCCACAGCTCTACATGTCCATTGGCTGGGACCAGAAGGAAGGTTCCAGTGCCACCTTCCTCCCATGAGACCAAGGTTATTGTGCCCATCCCCAGAGGAGGCCTGAGTGAATCCTGAGGACTGTGCCGCCTCCTCACTTCTCCATTTTGCTCAAAGCCCCACAGCCATCACCTCCAAGCAGCAAGCGGCTCTGGGCAGGAAACTGCTCAAGGCATCTCTCCAGCCCTGAGGCCCATGTCTCTAATATGGACAGAGGTCAATGCTCAGACATGTCCTGCTGTCAAGAAGGAGGCATGGGTATCACGTTCCTCCTAAAGGGAAGGTGTGTGTATGTGTGTGGCTGTGAACTAATTGTGGGGAGGGAATGTGTGCTTGTTGTAGTACTGTAATCTCCCAAGCACTTAGAACAGTGCTTTGCACTGTAAATAGCTCAGTAAATACCATTGAATGTGTGTGTGTATGATAGAGTTAGCTTAAAGGGGGAGGATAGTGAGGAAGGGGCTTCCATCCCAGCACAAGGGATGGGGCTCTGCACAGGGCACAGGTACTGTCTGACTTGACTGTGGGACCGAAAAGACTCAGGGCCCTTTATTCTGTAGGCAGGTCCAATATCCCTGTGCCCTGTCCCATCTGCAGAGCCACCATGCGTAGCCTCAGCCCCACAGAGGAATGAACGCTTGTCAGACCAGAAGCCTTTGTGATGGACAGTGGTGGCTTCTGGGCATCTATGTCAGGAGGACACAGTGTCAGTTACTTTTTCCACTCCATTTGTATTTGAGATGCAGAGTCGTATGTGGGCTCCTGAGACCAAGTCACAAGGGTGCAGGTGGAAGAGCAGAAGGTAGGTATTGTACTAGATACAACTCGATTCGGTAGGCAGTTCTGGACTTGCAGTCCTTGTGAAATGAACCTCTTCTGGGGATTAGAGGAGTGGGCAGTGGGTCCATGGGTCCAAGTGAAGCAGTCATCTTATCTGCAGTTATCTGGGCGTCCACCTAAAATCTAAGGAAAACGAAATTGTTTTCAAGCCACTCTCTCTCCCTTTCTTTCAGATAACCAGTTTTTCTGGAGACCAGAGTATCCGACAGATGTGATTCTTAGCTGCTAACGGAGGGCAGGACAGTGCGACTTGTGCCTCCACAGTTACTCATCCAGTAGTGTCTTCCAGGGCTAGTTCTCACAGTGTCAGGGTTGTGTCAGCTAGAGTGGACTGAGAAGCTTCTGTGCTGCCCCACTCCCATCAGCTGCCCCATCTGAAACCCCCAATTCCATGTCGGGCTAGCTCCGAGACCTCAGAAGAAGCACCATGGCCTTCACTCCCCTAGCATTGCACAGCTCAGGGTTATATGAGAACAGGGCAAATCAGCCCATCTCTTTCTCTCTAAAAAATCCACTCGATACATCACACTGCTGATAGACTCTTTCCCTGCCATGAGGCCCCAGTGAGGTCCGTCCCCAGACATGCCCTGCTTTGGACAGATGACGCGACAGGTTCTGCTGCCATGTGAAATGGGAGGTAATGTCTGGGTCTGTTTGTGTGAATGATGGAGTTACCCCAAGAGAAAGAACAATGAGAAAGGGGTTACTACTCTTGGCAAGGAGGTCTGTTCTGGAAACAGGGGTGGGAGCTCTGTGCAGGGAACTGATTCTATCTGAAGTGACTATGGGACTGAAAACTGCTGGGGCACTTAATTATATAGATATAGATGAGTCAAACATCCTGGCACCCACAACCCTGTCCACACATCCTCTGTCCTCTTGTCTCTCCTCACTCGCATCCATACTTCAGTCTGCTACCCAGATCATTTTTTCTACAGAAATAAGAAGCAGCATGGTTCAGTGGAAAGAGACCGGGCTTGGGAGTCAGAGTTCATGGGTTCGATTCCTGGCTCTGACTTGACAGCTGTGTGACCATGGGCAAGTCACTTAACTTCTCTGTGCCTCAGTTCCCTCATCTGTAAAATGGGGATTAACTGTGAGCCTCACATGGGACAACCTGATTACCCTGTATCTACCCCAGAGCTTAGAACAGTGCTCTGCAAATTGTAAGTGCTTAATAAATACCAACATTATCATTATTATTATTATATTTCCCCACTCCTCTAGAAACTCCATAGGTTGCCCATCCATCTCTGTATCAGACAGAAAGTCCTCACCATGAACTTTGAAACACTCAATCACCTGCCCCCTCCTACCTCACCTTGCTACTCTCCTACTACACTCCAACCCACACAGTTCACCTCTCTAAAACCAACCTTCTCACTTTACCTCGATCTCATCCATCATGCTGCCAATCTCTCGCCCACATCCTTCCTCTGACCTGGAATGGCCTCCCTCATGAAATCCAACAGACAGTAACACCCTGCTCCACCCCCGCCACCAAACCGTACTGAAGGCACATCTCCTCCCAGGGGTCTTCCCTAACAAATCCCTCCTTTCCTCTTTTCCCACTTCCTTCTGTGATGACCTGACTTGTTCCCTTTATTTCTCTCACCTCCCAGCTCCACCATACTCATTTACATATCTGTTATTTATAGATTTGTATTAATGTCTGTTTCCCCCTCTAGATTGTAAACTCGTTTTGGGCAGGGAATGTGTCTGTTTATTGTTGGATTGTCCTCTCCCAGTGCTTAGTACAGTGTCCTGCAGACAGACAGCTCTCAATACATACAATTGACTGACTGACTGGAGAAGGGAGCTTTCTGGGTCTGACACTGATTTCCTCTTCATTCAGTCTTATTTACTGATCTCTTACTGTGTGCAGGGCACTGTACTAAGCACTTGGGAAATTTAGCAACAAATAGACACATTCCCTCCTCACAACGCGTTCATAGTCTAGAGGTGGAGACAGACATTAATTTAAATAAATGAATAAATATATAAGGGCAGATGGTTGCAGTCATCTTAGTGAGTTGGTCTGCCTATGCGCCTCACCTCTCCAGATAATAGGTTTAATGTTAGGTGGGGGAGAGGGAAAATGGTGTCTGCCAAAGAAACCTCTGTTGTCTGCAATCTCCTACCCCTCCTCCAGAGATGAGACAACAGAATCTGTGGAAGACTGAAGCCTTTGGCCACTGAAGCAGAGGGCAGGGCTAAGGGGGGCAGGGTGAGGGAAACTGGCCCCTTACTAATCCACATGTGTCTCTTAAGGTCAGGTTCCACAACTCCAGATATGTTTCAGTCAAGACCGGAGGAAAAGGTGCAGTGACATCTTGCTCTGTTAGACCTAAACTATACTGCCTCCTACCCAGAGGAGAGTTTTACAGTGAGATCTGTGTTTTGGAGGGGGCAGGAGGTGTGTGTAGGGGAGAGGTGAGCATGAGTCTGTCCTGTTGGCTCAGTCATAGAAACTGTATTTGCCCCCCAACTTCCTCAAAAAAGTTAGGCTGTCTGCAATCTTCTATGCCTCCTTCTCCAGCTTTGAGAAAGAGTAGAGACAAACATGTTAGGAGCAATGAAACATTAAAACACAACACACATGCACAAAATAAAACCAAAATCATCTCTTTTCCTTTTCTCTCATTCCATTCTGCGTCAAATAGCGGAAATGAGGGCTTAATTGGGGAAGTCTTCTTGGAGGCGATGTGATTTTAGAAGAGATCTGAAGGTGGGGAGAATGATGGTTTGTCTGCTTTACCAGGCCAGGCTGCTCTGACTACTCCTGGGGTCCCGTGTCAACATCTCAGATGTGGGGGCTGTGAGGAGGGAACTCAGACAGGAATGAAATGTGGGGTGGGGGTCAGGCCAGAGATGAGTATTTATTAGGTGCTTAGTATGTGCAGAGTACTGTACTAAGTGCTTGAGAAAGTACAATGCGACAGAATTAGCAGACACATTCCCTGCAACTCCGACTCACCACCTCAGTATACCTGTCCCAACTTTTCTGCTCTCATTATGGTGTCTCACTTCCTAATACCTTCAGATATGCTTGTCTTCTGCATTCTCCAGAAATCCCATTTCAATCTTAGAGGTCCACCATCAGTTTTATGGGGTGGACCCAGATGATACAATACATGTAAGGGAAGGATCTGAGTATAAAGGTATGTACCTAACTGCTGTGATGTGAATATTTAAGTGCTAACAGGGTTGCACTATGTGCATGGGGTAAGCTGGAAGGGAAAACAAAGTGAGTGTGTGTGTGTAGGTCACTCTTTCCATTCTCTTTTCCCGGGGAAGAAACCCTTTTGTGAATGCTGGTGACTTCTTGCAGTATACTGCTAGGTGGCGTATACTGTCCATCAGTGTGTCCACCCCTTTCTTCTCTCAGAAGAGTTGAGTGGGCTCCATGTGAGTCATGAGGGTGGAGGGTGGGGAGGATAAAGTAGCCATTGTATTAGAAAGTGAATTATTCCTTACATAGCTGCTGGACATCCAGTCCCTTGACAACAAGCCATCGTCACTTAAAAAATACCATTATTATTATTATCATTATTATTATCATGAAATAGAGGAAATAAGGGTCTTAATTCGAGAAGACTTCTTGGAGAAGATGTGATTTTAGGAGGTCTCTGAAGGTGGGGAGAGTGATGGTCTGTCATCTTTGAAGGGCCAGGTTGCCCTGATGGCTCCTTGGGTCAGGTGTCAGCGTTCTGTAAGTAGGTGCAGGGAGGAGGGAAATGAGGCAAGATTAGAAGGTGGGGTGGAGGTCAAGCCAGAGATGAGACCCACTGGAAAGCTGTTTGTAATTTGCCTTTTTACGGACAAATGCTTTCATAATGATAATGATGGTATCTTTTAAGTGTTTGCTCTATGTCAGGAGGTTCTTGACTAAACAGTGAGTGGACATAAGCCAGTTGGGTTGGACACAGTCCCTGATCGATGTGGGCTCACAGTCTCAATAACCTTTTTACAGATGAGACAACAGAGTGACAGAGAAGTAAAGTGCCCAGGGTTACACAGCAGATAAAGGGCAGAGCTGGGATCAGGACCATGCTAGAGATGGTTCTAAGCTTTCCCCCTAACCTAAACTTTCCCCGTTGCCTAACCTTTTCCCCTGGTCTAGCCTTTTCCCCTAGTGTATCCTTTTCCCTTAGCGTATTCTTTTCCCCTGGCCTAACCTTTTCCCCTGGCTTAACCTTTTCCCCAGCCTAACCTTTTCACCTAACCTAAACTTTTCCTCTAGCTTATCCTTTTCAACTAAACTAAACTTTTCACCTAACCTAACCTATTCCCCTGGCTTAACCCTTTCTCCTAGGCTAACACTTTCCCCGGGCCTAACATTTTCCCTTGCATATCCGTTTCCCCTGGCCTAAACTTTTCCCCTGGCCTAACATTTTCCCCTAGACTAACATTTTCCCCTGGTCTAATCTTTTCCCTAGCCTAGCCTAACCTTTCCCCTAGCCTAACCTTTTCTCTGGCCTAACTATTCCCCTGGTCTAACCATTTCCCCTGGCCTAACCTATTCCCCTGGCCTAATCTTCCCCTAGCCTAACCTGTTCCCCTAGCCTAACCTGTTACACTACCTAACTGGTTCCTCTAGCCTAACCTTTTCCCCTAGCCTAACCTTTCCCTAACCTAACCTTTCCCTCTCGCCTAACATCCCGCTCCTTCCCCTCTGCCTTCAAACATGCCCACGTCTCCCCCATCCTAAAAAAACCCGCTCTTGACCCCACTTCCCCCTCCAGTTACTGCCCTATCTCCCTACTACCCTTCCTTTCCAAAATTCTAGAACGAGTCATCTACAATCGATGCTTAGAATTCCTTAACTCCCATTCTCTCCTAGACCCCCTCCAATCTGGCTTTCGTCCCCTCCACTCTACCGAGACTGCTCTCTCTAAGGTCACCCATGACCTCCTTCTTGCCAAATCCAATGGCTCCTACTCCATTCTAATCCTCCTTGACCTCTCTGCTGCCTTTGACACTGTCGACCATCCCCTCCTCCTCCATACCTTATCTCACCTTGGCTTCACGGACTCTGTCCTCTCCTGGTTCTCCTCTTACCTCTCTGGCCGGTCATTCTTGGTCTCCTTCGCTGGAGCCTCCTCCCCCTCCCATCCTCTAACTGTTGGAGTTCCTCAAGGGTCAGTTCTTGGCCCTCTTCTGTTCTCCATTTACACTCACTCCCTCGGTGAACTCATTCGCTCTCACGGCTTTGACTACCATCTCTACGCAGATGACACGCAGATCTACATCTCCGCCCCTGTCCTCTCCCCCTCCCTTCAGGCTCGCATCTCCTCCTGCCTCCAGGACGTCTCCACCTGGATGTCAGCCCACCACCTAAAACTCAACATGAGCAAGACTGAGCTCCTCATCTTCCCTCCCAAACCCGGTCCTCTCCCAGACTTCTCTATCACCGTGGATGGCACGACCATGCTTCCCATCTCTCAGGCCCGCAATGTCAGTGTCATCCTTGACTCGTCTCTCTCGTTCACCCCACACATCCTATCCGTTACCAAGACCTGCCGGTTTCACCTCTACAATATCGCCAAGATCCGCCCTTTCCTCTCCACCCAAACGGCTACCTTACTATTACGGGCTCTCGTTATATCCCGGCTAGACTACTGTGTCAGCCTTCTCTCTGACCTCCCTTCCTCCTCTCTCGCCCCGCTCCAGTCTATTCTTCACTCCGCTGCCCGGCTCATCTTCCTGCAGAAACGATCTGGGCATGTCACTCCCCTTCTTAAACAACTCCAGTGGTTGCCTATCAACCTCCGCTCCAAACAAAAACTCCTCACTCTAGGCTTCAAGGCTCTCCATCACCTTGCCCCTTCCTACCTCTCCTCCCTTCTCTCTTTCTACCACCCACCCCGCACGCTCCACTCCTCTGCCGCCCACCTCCTCACCGTCCCTCGGTCTCGCCTATCCCGCCGTCGACCCCTGGGTCACGTCCTCCCGCGGTCCTGGAACGCCCTCCCTCCTCACCTCCGCCAAACTGATTCTCTTTCCCTCTTCAAAACCCTACTTAAAACTCACCTCCTCCAAGAGGCCTTCCCAGACTGAGCTCCTCTTCTCCCTCTACTCCCTCTGCCATCCCCCCTTTACCTCTCCACAGCTTAACCCTCTTTTTCCCCTTTTCCCTCTGCTCCTCCACCTCTCCCTTCCCATCCCCACAGCACTGTACTCGTCCGCTCAACTGTATATATTTTCGTTACCCTATTTATTTTGTTAATGAATTGTACATTGCCTTGATTCTATTTAGTTGCCATTGTTTTTACGAGATGTTCTTCCCCTTGACTCTATTTATTTCCATTGTTCTTGTCTGTCCGTCTCCCCCGATTAGACTGTAAGCCCGTCAAACGGCAGGGACTGTCTCTATCTGTTGCCGACTTGTTCATCCCAAGCGCTTAGTACAGTGCTCTGCACATAGTAAGCGCTCAATAAATACTATTGAATGAATGAATGAATGAACATTTACACCCAGCCTAACCTTTTCCTATTCCAAAACCTTTCCCCTAGCCCAATCCTTCCTCTAGCCTAACCTTTCCCTTAGAATAAACTTTTCCCTAACCTAACCTTTATACCTAGCCTAAACTTTACCCTTAGCCTAATCTTTCCTGTGATCTAACATTTCCCCAGTCCTAATCTTTACCCCTAGCCTAACAGTTTCTCCTAGCCTAATCTTTTCCCTGACCTTTTTCCCCAGGCCTATCCTTTTCCCCTTGCCTAACTTTTTCTCTTAGGCTAACCTTTCCCCCTAGCCTAACCTTTTCCCCGACCTAAACCTTTGCCCTGGCCTAACCTTGTCACTTAGCCAAACTTTTTCCCCTAGCCAAACCATTTCACCTAGCTTAACCTTTTTCCCTATTTGAACCTTTTTACCAAGACAAACCTTTTCCCCTAGCCTAACCTTTTCTCTGATCTAACATTTTCCCCCCGGCCTATCCTTTTCCTCTTGTCTAACCTTTTCCCTTAGACTAACCTATTCATGCATGCATTCATTCAATAGTATTCATTGAGCGCTTACTATGTGCAGAGCACTGTACTAAGCGCTTGGAATGTACAGTTCGTCAACAGATATGAAAGGGGAGAGATTCCAGGCGGAAAGGAGAATGGAAGCTACAAATCCGTGGTGGTTGAAATGAGAATGAGGCACAGGGAGTAGATAGGCTTAAAACGAAAAGTGTGCAATGCATTCCCCTAGCCTAACCATTTCCCTCACCTAAACTATTGCCCTGGCCTAACCTTTTCCCTTAGCCTAACCTTTTCCCCTAACAAATCTTGTTCCCTATGTTAACCTGTTCCCCAGCCTAACCTTTTCCCTTTAACTTTTATCTTAACCAGCCTTTTCCACTCTCCTAATGTGTTCCCCTAGTCTAACCTTTCCCCTAGCCTAATCGTTCCCTGGCCTAACCATTTCTGCTGGCATAACCTTTTCCCATGGCCTATCATTTTCCCCTGGCCTAACTTTTTCCTTTTTCCCCTGGCCTAACCTTTCCCCCTGGCCTGACCTTTTCCCTGACCCAAGCTTTTGCCCTGGCCTGACCTTTTCCCCGACCTAACCTTTTCCCCTGTTCTAACCTCTTCCCTTAGACTAATTTTTTCAGCTAGCCTAAACCTTTCCCCTGGCCTAAACATTTTCCCTGGCTTAAACTTTTCCCCTAACCTCACCTTTTCCCAAAGACTAACCTTTTCCCGAAGCCTAAACTTCTCCCATAGCCTACCCTTTCCAGGCGCCTATCTTTTCCCACAGCCTAACCTTTCCCCTAGCCTACCCTTACCAGTCGCCTATCTTTTCCCTTTGCCTAATCTTTCCCCTTGCCTAACACTTTCCCCTAGCCTAACCTTTTCCTTGACCTAACATTTTCCCCCAGATGATCCTTTTCCCTTTGCCTAACCTTTTTCCCTTAGCCAAACCTTTTTCCCTTACCCTAACCACTTCCCCTAGCCTAACCTTTTCTCTTAGCCTAACCTTTCACCCTTGCCTAAACATATCCCCTAGCCTATCCTTTTCCCCTGGTCTAACCTTTTTCTGTGGCCTATCAACTTCCCCTGGCCTAACCTTTTCCCTTGGCCAAATTTTTCCCCAGACCTAAGCTCTTTCCCGGCGTAACTTTTCCTCTAGCCTAACTTGTTCCCCAGCCTAACGTTCCACTAGCCGAAACTTTTCTCTTGGACTAATCTTTTTACTTGCCTAGCTTGTCCCCTAGCCTAACCATTTCCCTTGGGCTAACCTTTCCCGTCGCCTACCCTTTTCCCTCTCCTAATCTTTCCCTTAGCCTAAACCTTTCCCCCAGCCTAAACTTTTCCCTAACCTAACATTTTCCCCCAGACTATCCTTTTCCTTTGCCTAACTTTTTCCTGTGCCTAAAATTTTCCCCAAGCCTAACATTTTCCAGTAACCTTTTTGCTTACCTTACCTTTGCCTAGCCTAACCTTTTCCCCTGGCCTAACCTTTTCCCTGGTATAACCTTTTCTCCTAGACTAACTTGTCCCCAGGCCTAACCTTTTCCCTTGAACTAACATTTTCCCCTGGCCTTTTCTTTTCCCTAACCTTTTTCCCCTAGCCTAACCTTATCCCCCGGCCAAACCTTTTCCCCAGCTTAAGCTTTCCCTTTGCCTAACCCTTTCCCTTAAGCTAACCTTTACAGCTAGGCTAAGCTTTTCCGCTGCCTAACCTTTCCCGTCACTTAACGTTTTCCCTGACCTAACCTTTTCTCCTAGCCTGACCTTTTCCCTTAGCCTAAACTTTTCTTCTGGCCTAACCTTTCCCCTAGCCTAAACTTTTTCCCTGGCCTATCTTTTCCCCTAGCCTGACCTTTTCCCATGACTTAACCTCTTCCCTTAGCCTAAGCTTTTCCTCTAGCCTAAGCTTTTCCCCTAGCCTAAGCTTTTCCCCTAGTCTAAAGTCTTTCCCTAGCCTAACGTTTTTCCCTAACCTAAACCTTTTCCCTAGCCTAACCTTTTCCCAGTCTCCTAACCTTTTCCGTCATCTCCTCCTGCCTCCAGGACGTCTCCACCTGGATGTCAGCCCACCACCTAAAACTCAACATGAGCAAGACTGAGCTCCTCATCTTCCCTCCCAAACCCGGTCCTCTCCCAGACTTCTCTATCACCGTGGATGGCACGACCCTCCTTCCCGTCTCTCAGGCCCACAATCTCGGTGTCATCCTTGACTCGTCTCTCTCGTTCACCCCACACATCCTATCCGTTACCAAGACCTGCCGGTTTCACCTCTACAATGTCGCCAAGATCCGCCCTTTCCTCTCCACCCAAACGGCTACCTTACTGTTACGGGCTCTCGTTATATCCCGGCTAGACTACTGTGTCAGCCTTCTCTCTGACCTCCCTTCCTCCTCTCTCGCCCCACTCCAGTCTATTCTTCACTCCGCTGCCCGGCTCATCTTCCTGCAGAAACGATCTGGGCATGTCACTCCCCTTCTTAAACAACTCCAGTGGTTGCCTATCAACCTCCGCTCCAAACAAAAACTCCTCACTCTAGGCTTCAAGGCTCTCCATCACCTTGCCCCTTCCTACCTCTCCTCCCTTCTCTCTTTCTACCACCCACCCCGCACGCTCCGCTCCTCTGCCGCCCACCTCCTCACCGTCCCTCGGTCTCGCCTATCCCGCCGTCGACCCCTGGGTCACGTCCTCCCGCGGTCCTGGAACGCCCTCCCTCCTCACCTCCGCCAAACTGATTCTCTTTCCCTCTTCAAAACCCTACTTAAAACTCACCTCCTCCAAGAGGCGTTCCCAGACTGAGCTCCTCTTCTCCCTCTACTCCCTCTGCCATCCCCCCTTACCTCTCCGCAGCTTAACCCTCTTTTTCCCCTTTTCCCTCTGCTCCTCCACCTCTCCCTTCCCATCCCCACAGCACTGTACTCGTCCGCTCAACTGTATATATTTTCATTGCCCTATTTATTTTGTTAATGAATTGTACATTGCCTTGATTCTATTTAGTTGCCATTGTTTTTACGAGATGTTCTCCCCCTTGACTCTATTTATTGCCATTGTTCTTGTCTGTCCATCTCCCCCGATTAGACTGTAAGCCCGTCAAACGGCAGGGACTGTCTCTATCTGTTGCCGACTTGTTCATCCCAAGCGCTTAGTACAGTACTCTGCACATAGCAAGTGCTCAATAAATACTATTGAATCTAACCTTTCCTGTCCCCTAACCTTTTCCCCTAACCTAACCTCTACCCCTAGCCTAAACTCTTCCCCTAGCCTAAACAATTCCTCTAAACTATCCTTTTCAGCTGGCTGAACCTTTTCCTCAGCCTAAGCGAGTCCCCTAGCCTAACCTTTTCCCTGGCATAACCTTTTCCCCTGGCCTAACTTTTTCCCTGGCTTAACCTCTTTCACTGGCCTAATCTTTCTCCTAAACTTAACCATTTTTCCTTCCTAAAGCTTCCCCCAGCCTAACCTCTTCCCTAGGCTAAATTTTTCCCCTAGCTAACTTTGCCCCTGGCCTAAAATCTTCCCCTGGCCTAACCTCATCCGCTAGCCTAACCTTTTCCCAAAGCCGAAAACTTTTCATTATATTCATTCATTCAATAATATTTATTGAGAGCTTACTATGTGCAGAAACACTGTACTAAGCACTTGGAATGTACAGTTCGCAACAGATAGAGACAACCCCTGCCAATGATGGGCTCACAGTCTAATCGGGGGAGACGGGCAAAAAACAAGACATTATAATCATGATAGAATAGAATCAAGGGGATGTACACCTCATTAACAAAATAAATAAGAAATAAATTATATACAAATAAGTACAGTCCTGAGGGGAGGGAAGGGGGGAGAGCAAGAGAAAGGGAGCTTAGCTGAGGGAGGTGAAGTGGAGAAGGGGAGGGAGGCAGAAGGTGAAGGAGGAGCAGAGAGGGAGCAGAGGGAAAATGGGTAGCTTAATCTGGGAAGACCTCTTGGAGGTGGTGAGCTGCTCAGTAGGGCTTTGAAGAGGGGAAGAGAGTTAGTTTGCAGAGGTGAGGAGGAGGGCATTCCAGGACAGCGGTAGGACGTGGGCCAGTTGTCGACTGTGTGATAGGTGTGAACGGGGGACAGTGTTGAGGTGAGCAGCAGAGGAGCGGAGTGTGCGGAGTGGCAGTAGAAAAAGAGAAGGGAGGTGAGGTAGGAGGGGGCAAGGTGATGGAGAGCTTTGAAGCCCAGAGTGAGGAGTTTTTGTTTCATGCAGAGGTTGATAGGCAACCACTGGAGGTTTTTAAGGAGGGGAGTGACATGCCCAGAGCGCTTCTGCAGGAAGATGATCCGGCAGCGGAATGAAGAATAGACTGGAGTGGGGAGAGACAGGAGTAAGGGAGATCAGAGAGAAGCTGACACAGTAATCCAGCTGGGGATATTATGCGAGTTTGTAGCAGCACGATAGCCATTTGGATGGAGAGGAAAGGGCGGATCTTGTCGATATTGTAAAGGTGAGACCAGCAGGCGTTGGTGACGGATTGGATGTGTGGGCATGAATGAGAAAGCTGAGTCAAGGATGACACCAAGGTTACGGGCTTGATAAACGGGAAGGGATGTTCGTACGGTCCACAGTGACAAGGAAGTCAGGAAAAGAACAGGCTTTGGGAGGGAAGATAAGGAACTCAGTTATGGACATGTTGAGTTTTAGGTGGAGGGCAGACATCCAGGCAGAGACGTCAGGAGGCAGGAGGAGATGCCAGATTAAGGGAGGAGGAGAGACGGGGTGGGGGAGATGTAGATTTGTTTGTCATCTGCATAGAGATGATAGTTGAAGTTTGTGGGAACGATTGAGCCATCCTTTCTCCCTGGCCTAACCTTTCCCCTCTCCTAACCTTTGCCCTAGCCTAACCTTTTCCCCTTGTCTAACGTGTTCCCCTAGCCTAAACCTTCCCCCTAAATATCCTTTTCTCATGGCTGAACCATTTCCCCAGCCTAACCTTTTCCACTAGCCTAATCCTTTCCCCTAGCCTAACTTTGCCCCTGGCTACACCTTTCCCCTGCCTAACCTTTTTGCCCAACCCTAACCTTTTCCCCTAGCCTATCCTTTTCCCTCACCTAAACATTTCCCCTAGACTTAACTTTTCCTATGGCCTAACCGTTTCCCCGACCTAACCTTTTCCCCTGGCCTTTCCTTTTCCCCAGGCCTAACCTTTTTCCCTCGCCCAACCTTTTCCCCTAGCCCAACGGTTCTCCTAGTCTAACTTTTTCCCCTGGCCTAACTTTTTTCCTTGGCACGACTTTTCTGCCTGGCCCTCCCTTTTCCCCTGGCCTAACCTTTTCCCTAGTCTAACCTGTTCCCCTAGCCTAATTCCTCTAGCCTAAACCTTTCCCCTAAACTTTCCTTTTTGCCTGGCTGAATCTTTTCCCGGCCTAAGCTATTTCATAGCCTAACCGTTTTTCCCTGCCTAACCTTCACTCTGGTATATCATGTTCCCCTAGCCTACTCTCTTCCCGTAGCCTAACCATTTCCCTAGCCTAACCCATTCCCCTAGCTTTAACCTTTTCCACTGGCCTAACCTTTCCCATGGACTAACCTTTTCCCTGGCCTTTCCTTTTCCCCAGGCCTAACCCTTTCCCTTGCCTAACCTTATCCCCTGGCCAAACCTTTCCCCCAGCTTAAGCTTTCCCCTAGCCTAACCTTTTCCCCTAGCCTAACATGTTCCTCTAGACTAACATTTTCCCCTAGCCTAACCCTTTCCCCTTGCATAACCTTTCGCCCTAAGCTAACCTTTACAACTAGGCTAAGCTTTTCCATAGCCTTACCTTTCCTGTCGCCTAACGTTTTCCCTGACCTAACCTTGTCTCCTAGCCTAAACTTTTCACCTAGCCTAACATTTTCTCCTAGCCTAACCTTTTCCCTTAGCCTAACCTTTTCTTCTGGCCTAAAACCTTCCCTAGCCTGAGCTTTTTTCCCTGGCCTATCTTTCCCCCCCCTAGCCTGACCTTTTCCCATGCCTAACCTCTTCCCCTAGCCTAAGCTTTTCCCCTAGCCTAAACTCTTTCCCTAGCCTAACCTTTTCCCCTAGCCTAACCTTTCCCGTCGTCTAACCTTTCCTGTTCCCTAACCTTTTCCCCTAACCTAACCTCTTTCCCTAGCCTAAACTCTTCCCCTAGCCTAAACATTTCCTCTAAACTATCCTTTTCGGCTTGCTGAACCTTTTCCACGGCCTAAACATTTCCCGTAGCCTAACCATTACCCCTAGCCTAACCTGTTCCCCTAGCCTAACCTGTTCCTCTAGCCTAAACCTTTTCCCTTAATTATCCTTTTCACCTGGATGAATCTTTTCCCCAGCCTAAGCTTTTCCCCTAGCCTAACCTTTGCCCCGGCCTAACTTTTACCCTGGTATAAATCCTTTTCCCCTAGCCAAACCTCTTCCTGTAGCCTAACCTGTTCCCCTAGCCTAACCTGTTCCTCTTGCTTAACCATTTCCCCTAGCCTAACCTTTACCTCTGGACTAACCTTTTTGCTTGCCTAACCTTTCCCTAGCCTACCCTTTTCCCCTAGCCTAACCTTTTCACCTGCCCTAACATTTTCCCTGGTATAACTTACCCCTTAACCTATCCTTTCCTCTAGTCTATCCTTGCCCCCCACCTTTTCCCCAGCCTTAACTTTTCCCCTAGCCTAAACTTTTCCCCTAGACTAACCTTTTCCCTTGGCTTAATCTCTCCCCCTAACCTAACATTTTACCCTGACCTAACCTTTTCCACTAGCCTAACCTTTCAGCTAGCATAACGTTTTTGTCTGGACTAATCTGTTCCCTTAGCCTATCCATTTCCCTGACCTAATCTATTCATGTGGCTAATCTTTTCCTCTGACCAAACCTTTTCCTTTAGCCTAACCTTTTCCCCTGGCCTAAACTTTCCCTTAGCTTACCCTTTTTCCCTAGCCTTACCCTTTCCCCCATTCTACCATTTTCCCCTAGCCTAACCTCTTCCCTTGGCCTAACCTTTTTCCAAAACCTAACCTACCCCTATCTTATCCTTTCCCCCAGACTAACGTTTTGGCCTAGAATAACCTTTTAAACTTGGCCTATCCTTTCCCCCAAGCTAACCTTTTCCCTAGCCTAACCTTTACCCTGGCCTAAACCTTTCCCCTAACCTTAACTTTTCAACTAGCCTAACCATTTTTCGTCACCTAACCTTTCCCCCTGGTCTAACCTTTTCCCTTAGTCTAACATTTTCCCCTAGCCTAGGTTTTGCCCTAGCCTAAACCTCTTCCAGGCCTAACCTTTTCACATAGCCCAACCTGACCCTTACCCTGACCTTTTCCTTTGGCTTATCCTTTCCCCTGACCTAAATTTTTACACTGGCCTAAACTTCTCCCTGGCCTAACAATTTCCCTGACCTAACCGTTCCTTGGCCTAACCTTTCTCCCCTGCCTAACCTTTTCCCCTAGCCTTAACTTTTTCCCTAGCTTAACCTTTTCTCCTACCCTAAACCTTTCCCCTGGCCTAATATTTTCCCTTAGCCTAACATTTTCTGTAGCCTAAGGTTTTCCCTTTAGCCTAATCTCTTCCTGGGCTAACCCTTTTCCCCTAGCCTAACCTTTTCCCCTAGCTAATCTTTTCCCTAGCCTAACCTTTCCCGTGACCTAAGCCTTTTCCGCCGGCCAAACCTATTTTCCTAGCCTAATGTTTTCCCCTAGCCTACCCTATTCCCCTAGCCTAACCTCATCCCCTGGCCTAACCTCTTCCACTGGCCTCAACTTATCACATAGCCTAACCTGACCCTAGCCTAACCTTTATCCTAGCCTAAAATTTTCCCCTCGCCTAACCTTTTCCCTCGGCCTATCTTTTCCCCCGACCTAACCTCTACCTGGCCTTACTTTTTCCCCTGGTCCAACCTTTTCCCCTAGCCTAAACTTTTCCCCTAGCCTAAAATTTTCCCCAGCCTAATGTTTTTCCCCTAGCTTAATCTTTCCCCTAGCCTAACCATTTTTCCTCACCTAACCTTCTCCCTTGCCTAAACCTTTTCACTTGGCCTAACCTTTTCCCCTGGCTTATCGTTTTTCACCTGGTCTTTCCTTTTCTGTTAGCCTAACCTTTCCCCTAGCCTAACCTTTTCCCCTAGCCTAACTTTTACCCCTAGTCTAACCTTTTCCCTAACCCAATTCTTGTCTCCTAGCCTAATCTTTTCCCGTTAGCCTAACTTTTCCACCTTTCCCCTAACTATCCATTGCCATAGTCTAACCTTTTCCCTGCCTAGCCTAAACATTCCCGTCGAGACTAACCTTTTCCCCTAACCAAATCTTTTTTCCCATAGCCTAATCTTTTCCCCTAGCCTAATCCTTTCCCTTGGCCTAACCTATACTCCTGACCTAACATTTTCCCCTAACCAAACCTTTTCCCTTGGCATATCCTTTACCCTTAGCCTGACCTTTTCCCCTAACCTAACCTTTTCCCCTGGCCTAACCTTTTCCCCTAGCCTAACCTTTCCCCTTGGCCTATCCTTTTCCCTTGCCTAAACTTTCCCCAAGGCCTAACCTTTTCCCCTAGCCTAACCTTTACCCATTGTCTAACCTTTTCTCCTAGCCCAACCTTTTCCCCTAGCCAGTCTTTTCCCCTAGCCCAAACCTTTTCCCCTAGCCTAATCTTTTCCCATAACCTAACCTTTTCACCTGGCCTCAACCTTTCCCCTAACTTATCCATTTTCATAGTCTAACCTTTTCCCTGGCTTAGCCTAAACAATTTCCCTGAGACTAACCTTTTCCCCTACATAATCTTTTTTCCCATAGCCTAATCTTTTCCCCTAGCCTAACTCTTTTCCTTGGCCTAACCTATACTCCTGACCTAACATTTTCCCCTAACCAAATCTCTTCCCCTGGCCTAACTTTTTCTCTGAGCCTAACCTTGTCCCTTGGTATATCCTTTTCCCTTAGCCTAACCTTTCCCCTTAACCTAACTTTTTCCCCTGGTCTAAATTTTTTCCCTGAGTCTAACCTTTCCCCTTGGCCTATCCTTTTCCCTTGCCTAAACTTTCCCCAAGGCCTAACTTTTTCCCCTTGCCCAACCTTTTCTCAAGGCCTAACCTTTCTCCCTAGACTAACCTATACTCCTAACCTAACGTTTTCCCCTATCCTAACCCCTTCACCTACCCTAAGCCTTTCCCTTGATTAATCTTTCCCCTAGCCTAATGTTTTCCCCTACCCTAACCTTTCCCTTGATTAATCTCTCCCCGGCCTAACCTTTTCCCCTTGCCTAACCTTGTCCCCTAGAATAAGTTTTTACCCAGCTTAAACTTTTCCACTATTCTAACCTTTCCCCTAGCCCAACCCCCTCCCTGAGCCTAACCTTTCCCCTAACGTAACCATTTCCCATAGCCTAACCTTTCCCTAGCCTTATCCTTTACCCTAGTCAAACCTTTTCCCCTAACCTAAACCTTAGATCTTGCCTAACATTTTCCCGTAGCCTAACTTTTCCCCTCACCTAACATTTTGCCCTAGCCTAAAGTTTTCCCCTGGCCTAAGCTTTATCCGTCCCTAAACTTTTTCCGTGTCCTAACCTTTTCCCCTATCCTAACCTTTTCCCTCAGCCTAAACTTTTCTCTATGCCTAAAGTCTTTTCCTTAGCCTAACCTTTCCCAAAGCCTAACCTTTTCCTAAAGCCTAACCTTTCCCCTAACCTAACCTTTTCCCTTGGCCTGCCCTTTCCCCTAGCCTAACCTTTCCCATGGCCTACCCTTTTCCCCGACCTAACTTTCCCTTAGCTTAACCATTTCCCATAGCCTTACATCTTCACCTAGCCTAACCGTTTCCCCTGGCCTAGCCTTTTCCCCAGCCTTAACTTTTCCCCAGCCTAGACTTTTCCCTTGGCCTAACCTTTTCCCTGACCTAATCTTTTCCCCTAGCCGAAACTTTTCCCCTAGCTTTTCCCCCGCCTAACCTTTGCACCTAGCCTAATGTTTTCCCCAACCTAATATTTCCCCTATCCCAATATTTTCCCTTGACCTAACCTTTTCTCCTGGCCTAACCTTTTCCCCTTACCTAACCTTTTCACCTGGCCTAAGCTTTTCCCCGGCCTGACCTTTTCCCCTAGCCTAACCTTTTCCCCCTTGCCTAAACCTTCCCCTGGCCTAACCTTTCCCCTAGCTTATACATTTTCCATAGCCTAACCTCTTCCCTAGCCTACCTCATCCCCTAGACTAAACATTTCCCTGAGACTAACCTTTTCCCTTAATTTAACGTTTTCCCCTAGCCTAAGATTTTCCCCTAGCCTAACCTCTTCCCATGGCTTTATCTTTTCCCATACCCTAATCTGACCCCTAGTCTTACCTTTATTCTAGCCTAAACCTTTCCCCTAACTTAATCTTTTCCCTTGGCCTATCCATTCCCTTGACCTAACCTTTTCCCTTCCCTAGCCCTCTCCCCTAGGCTAACCTTCTCCCCTAGCCTAAACTTTTCCCCTAGCCTAACCTTTTCCAAAGGCCTATCCTTTCCCCTGGCCTAACATTTTCTCAGCCTAATCTTTCCCACTAACTTAAACTATGCACCTTGCTTAATCATATCCCATAGCCTAACCTTTCCCCTCTCCTAACCTTTTCCCCTATGCTAACCAGTACCCGTAGCCTAACCTTTCCCATGGCCTAAACCTTTCTCCCAGCATAACCTTTTCCCATGACTTATACTTTTCCCTGTCCCAATCGTTTCCCCTGGCCTAAGCCTTTCCCCTGCCCTAACCTTTTCTCTAGCCTTAACTTTTCCCCTAGCCTAACCTTCTCCCTGGCCTAACATTCTTCCTAGCCTAACCTTTTCCCCTGGTTTATCCTTTTACCCTAGCCTTAACATTTCACCTAGCCTAACCTTTCCCCCAGCCTTACCTTTTCCCTTAGCCTAATGTTTTCCCTTAGCCTAACCTTTTCCTTGGTTTATCCTTTTCCCCTAGCCTTAACGTTTCACCTAGCCTAATCTTTCACCCAGCCTTACCTTTTCCCTTAGCCTAATATATTCCCTTAGCCTAAACCTTCCCCCTAGTCTTATCTTTTCCGTTAGCCTAGACTTTCCCCTAGCCTAACCCTTTCCTCTAGCCTTTACACTAAGTTCAATCTATCCCCTGCCCTAACCTTTTCCCCTAGCATATCCTTTTTCCCTAGGCTACCCTTTTCCCCTAACATATCCTTTATCCCGGCTTAAACTTATCCCATGGCCTAATCTTTTCCCTTAGCTTAACCTTTTTCTCTAAACTAGCCTTTTCACCTACCCTAACTTTTTCCCTTAACCTAACCTTTTCCCCTAGCCTAACCTTTTTCCCTAGCCTAAACATTTTCCTGGAACTAACCTTTTCCTATAGCTTAAACTTTGTCCTTAGCCTAACCTTTTCCCTTGGCCTAACCTTTTCCCTGGCCTTGCCATTTCCCCTAGCCTAAACATTTTCCTGAGACTAAACTTTTCCCATAACCTAACCTTTGCCCTTTGGCCTAAGCTTTTCCCTTAGCCTAGCCTTTACCCATGGCCTAACCTTTTCCCTGGCCTAACCTTTTGCCCTAGCCTAACATTTTCCCTGATGTAACATTTTCCCCTGCACTAAACCTTTTCCCTGCCCTAACCTTTTCCGCTGGCCTAAGCTTTTCCCTGGTCTAAGCTAACCTAAGCTTTTGGTTCTAGTTTGGGCCCCCTAGAGCTTGCCTTGCAGGTTTGGGTCCTAACCCTATTGGTTCCAGTTTGGGCCCCGCAGCCTTTGCCATGCAGGTTTACCACCGCTCCCCTCCCCTCCCCCCACTCCACCCCACCCCAGGCTTTGCTTTGCAGGCTTGGCCCCGAACGCTTTTGCTTCCAGTTTGAGCACCCTAGAGTTTGTCTCACATGTCTGGCCCCAAACCCTTTTCATTCAGGTTTGGGCCCCACAGCCTTGGCACTGCAGGTTTTGTCCCAAACACTTTGTGTTTCAGTTTGGGCTGCACCACCTTTGCCCTGAAGGTTTGGTCCCGAACTCTTTTGGTTCCAGTTTGGGCCCCCTAGGGTTTGCCTTGCAGGTATTGTCCCCAACCCTTTTTGTTCCAGTTTTGCCCCCTCAAGATGGCCTTGCTGGATTGGCCCCAAAGCAGTTTCATTTCTGTTGGGGCCCCACAGCCTTTGTCTTACAGATTTGACCCAGAACCCTTTTGATCCCGGTTTCGGCTCCGAAGCCTTTGCCTTGCAGGTTTGGCCCCGAACTCTTTTGGTTTCAGTTTGGATCCTGCTGCCTTTTCCTTGAAGGTGTGAACCTGAACCGTTTTGGTACCAGCTTGCCCCCTCAACAGAGTTTGCCTTGCAGGTAATGACCCAAACCATTTGGGTTCCAGTTTGAGACCCCTAGAGTGTGCCTTGCAGGTTCAGCCCCGAAACCTTTCATTCCAGTTTGGACTCCTTAGAGTTTGCCTTGCAGGTTTGTCCCCGAACCCTATTCGTTCCAGTTTGGGCCCCGCAGCCTTTGCCTGGCAGCTTTGGCCCCAAACCCATTTGGTTCCATGTTGGGCCTCCTAGAGTTTGCCTTGCAGGTTTGGCCCCAAATCCTTTGGGTTCCACTTTGGGCCCCACAGCCTTTGCTTTGCGTGTTTGGCCCCAAACCTTTTTCGTTGCAATTTGGGTCCCCAAGACTTTGCTAGGAGATTGGGCCCGGAACCCTTCTCGCTCCAGTTTGGGCCCCCTAGAGTTTGCCTTGCAGGTTTGGCCCTGAAATCTTTTGGTTCCAGTTTGGGGGCCACAGCCTTTCCCTTGCAGGTTTGGCCCCAAATGCTTTTGGTTCCAGTTTGGTTCCCCCATAATGTGTATTGTAGGTTGGGGCCAAACCTTTCTTGTTCCAGTTTGGATCCCTTAGAGTTTGCCTTGCAGGTTTGCCCCAAACCCTTTTCATTTCAGTTTGGGCCCTGCAGACTTTGCCTTGCAGGTTGGACGGGGAATGCTTTTGGTTACTGTTTGGGCCCCGCAGACTTTGGCTTGCAGGTTTGGCCATGAACGCTTTGGGTTCCAGTTTGGGCCCCGCAGCATTTGCTTGCAGGTTTGGCCCCCAACCCTTTTTATTACACTCCCCAACCCCCACAGTTTTTCTTGTGGGATTGGCCCTGAACCCGTTTCGTTTCAGTTTGGGTCCCACAGCCTTTACATTGCAGGTTTGGCCCCGTACCCTTTTGGTTCCAGTTTGGGGCCCGCAGCCTTTCCTTCCAGACTCAGGCCCAAACCCTTTTTGTTTGGGTCCCCACTACTTTGCCTTACAAGTTTGGCCCCAAACACATTTTATTCAGGTTTGGTTCCACAGCCTTTGCATTGCAGGTTTTACCTCGTACCCTTTTGGTTCCAGTTAGGGCCTCGCAGCCTTTCCCTTGCAGGTTTGCCCTCAAAACCTTTCGCTCCAATTTGGTCCCCCATACTTTGCCTTGCAGGTTGGACCCCGAACCCTTCTTGTTCCAGTTTTGGCCCTCTAGAGTTTGTCATGCATTATGGGCTCAGAACCCTTTTCATTCAGTTTTGGTGCAGCAGCCTTTGCCTTGCAGGTTGGCTCCGAACGCTTTTTGTTTCAGTTTGAGCCCCACCACCTTTGTCTTGCAAGTTTACCCCCAGTCACTTTTGTTTCCAGTTTGGTCTCGGCAGCCTTCTAATTACAGGTTTGGCCACAAACTCTTTGGGTTCTAGTTTGGGTACCCAAGAGTTTGCCGTGCAGGTTTGGCCCCAAATCCTTTTCATTCGGGTTTGGGGCCCACACCCTTTGCCTTGCAGGTTTGGATCCAAACCCTTTTAGTTCTAGTTTGGATCCCACAGACATTACCTTGCAGGTTGAGCCCAGAACCCTTTTGGTTCCAGTTTGAGTCCTGCAGACTTTGCCTTGCTGGTTGAACCTGGAAGGGCCCAGAGCATTTGTGGTTCCAGTTTGGGTCTCACAGCCTTTGCCTTGCAGGTTTGGCTCCGAACCTGTTTCGGTTCATTTAGGGTCCTGCAGAATTTGACTTGCAGGTTGGGCCTGGAACACTTATGGTTCCAGTTTGGGCCCTGCAGCATTTGCCTTGCAATTTGGGCTCTGAACCCTTTTGGTTCCAGTGTGGGCCCCCTAGAGTTTGCCTTGCAGGTTTGGCCTCGAACCCTTTCATTCAGGTTCAGGCCCCGCAGCCTTTGCCTCGCGGGTTTGGCTGTGAACTCTTTTGGTTCCTGTTTAGCCTGGCAGCCTTTGCCTAGAAAGTTTAGCACTGAACGCTTTTCGATTTAGGTTTGGTCCCGCAGCCTTTGCTTTGCAGGTTTTGTCCTGAACACTACTCCTTCTAGTTTGCATCCTGCAGCCTTTTCTTTGCAGGTTGGGCTTCGAACACTTATTGTAACAGTTTGGGCCCCCTAGAGTTTGCCTTGCAGGTTGAGCCCCAAACAATTTTCATTCAGGTTTGGGCCCCGCAGCCTTTGCTTTGCAGGTTTGGCCCCGAACTCTTTTGGTTCCAGTTTGGGTCCCTCGGACTTTGCCTTGCAGTTTTGTCCCCCAAGCCTTAGCCTTGCAGGTTTGGCCTGAATCCATTTTGTTCCAGTTTGGGTCCTCTAGAGTTTGCCTTGCAGGTTTGGCCCCAAACCCTTTTTCGTTCAGGTTTGGGCCCCACACACTTTGACTTGGAGGATTGTCCCCCAAGTCTGCCTTGAAGGTTTGGCCTGAATCCATTAGGTTCCAGTTTGGGCCCTCTAGAGTTTGCTTTGTAGGTTGGGCCCAGAATGCTTTTCATTCAGGTTTGGGCCCCACAGCCTTTGCCTTGCAGGTTTGCCCCCTTGCTAGCCTTTGCTTTGCAGTTTTGTCCCCAAACCCTTGTGGTTCTAGTTTGGACCCCGCATCCTTTGTCTTGGAGGTTTGACCCCAACACTTTTGGTTCCAGTTTGGGGCCCATAGCCTTTGCCTTGCAGGTTTGCCTCAAAAGTGTTTGCCTTGCAGGTTTGGCACCCGAACTTTTTTGGTTCTATTTTGGGCCCTGCAGCCTTTGCCTTGCAGGTTTGGACCTGAACCCTTTAGGTTCCTATTTGGGCACCCTAAAGTTTGCTTTGCAGGCTTGGCACGGAAGCTTTTTGTTCAGGTTTGGGTCCCACAGCCTCTTCCTTAGAGGTTTGCTCCCACAAGCCTTTGCCTTGCAGGTTTGGCTCTGAATCCTTTTGCTTACAGTTTGGTCCCCCTAGAGTTTGCCTTGCAGGTTTGGCCCCGAACCCTTTTCGTTCCAGTTTGGGTTCTACAGACTTTGCCTTGCAGGTTGGTCCCAGAAGGCTTTTGGTTCCAGTTTGGGCCCCGCAGCCTTTGTCTTGCAGGTTGGGCCCTGAACCCGATTCATTTCAGTTTGGGTCCTGCAGCCTTTGCCTTGAAGGTCTGGACTCGAACCCTTTTGGTACCAGCTTAACCCACCACAGAGTTTGCCTTGCAGCCTTTGCCTTGCAGATTTGGCCCCAAATCCTTTTGATCCCAATTTGGGCCCCACAGCCTTTTACTTTCAGAGTCATCCCCCAGCCTTTGTCTTGCAGGTTTGCCCCCCCCCCCGACCCTTTGCCTTGCAGCTTTGGCCTTAATCCCTTTTGGTTCCACTTAGGACTCCACAGCCTTTGTCTTGTAGGTTTGGCCCAGAACCCTTCTCGTTGCAGTTTGGGTCCCCTAGAGTTTGTCTTGCAGCTTTGGCCACAAACTCTTTTGGTTCCAGTTTGGTCCCCACAGCCTTTGCCTTGCAGTTATGGCCCCAACCCATTTTGTTCCTGTGTGGCCCCCCCCCAGAGGTTGCCTTGCAGGTTTGGCCCCCAACGATTTTCATTCCAGTTTGGGTCCTCCAAGACTTTCCCTTGCAGGTAAGGCCTGGAACGCTCTTCGTTCCAGTTTGTGTCCCACAGCTTTTGCCTTGCAGGCTTGGCCCTGAACCCTTTTAGTTCCAGTTTGGGTCCCACAGACTTTGCCTTGCAGGTCGAGCCCGGAATGCTTAATGTTACAGTATGGGCCCCGCAGCTTTTGCCTTGCAGGTTTGGCCCCAAACCCTTTTGGTTCCAGTTCAGTCCCCACTGCCTTCGCTTTGCAGATTTAGCCCCGAATGCTTTTGGTTCCAGTTTGGGCACCCTAGAGTTTTCCTTGTAGATTCAACCCCAAACCCATTTTGTTTAGGTTTGGGCCCTGCAGGCTTTGCCTTGCAGGGTTGGCCCCAAACCATTTTGGTACCAGTTTGGATGGAATAGAGTTTGCCTTGCAGGTTTGGCCCTGAACACTTTTCGTTCAAGTTTGGGCCCCGCAGACTCTGCCTTTCAGATTGGGCCCTAAACTGTTTTCATTCAGGTTTGGACCCCGCTGCCTTTGCCTCACAGGTTTGGCCCCGAACTCTTTTTATTCCATCTTGGAACCCACAGCCTTTGCCTTGCAGGTTGGGCCCCGAACCCCTCTCGTTCCAGTCTAGGCCAGCCAGCCTTTGCCTTTCAGGTTTGGCCCCGAACCTTTTTCGTTCAGGTTTGGGCCCCACAGGCTTTGCCTTGCAGGTTTGGCCCTGAAACCTTTTGGTTAGTTTGGGCCCCACAGCCTTTGCATTGCAGATTTGGCCCTGAATCCATTTCGTTTCAGTTTGGGTCCTGCTGCCATTGCCTTGAAGGTCTGGACCCGAACCCTTTTGGTACCACCTTGGCCCCCCCAGAGTTTGCCTTGCAGGTAGTGCCCTAAACCCTTTGGGTTCCAGTTTGGGACCCCGAGAGTATGCCTTGCAGGTTGGCCCCGAACCTTTTGGTTCCAATTTGGGCCCCACAGGCTTTGACTTGCAGGTTGGGCCCCAAACCGTTTTGGTTCTAGTTTGCGCACCCTAGACTTTGCTTTGCAGATTTGGCCCCAACCTGTTTTGTTCCAGTTCAGTCCAGGTAGGCTTTGCCTTTGCAGGTTTGGCCCCGAACCCTTTTTTTTCCAGTTTGTGTCCCGCAGACTTTCTCATGTAGGTTGGGCCTGGAATGCTTTTGGTTCCAGTTTGGGCACCCTAGAGTTTGCGTTGCAGGTTTAGCCCTGAACCCTTTTTGTTCAGGTTTGGGCCCAGCAGCCTTTGCCTTACAGGTTTGTCCCCGAATCCTTTTGATTCCAGTTTAGGCCCCACAGTATTTGCCTTGCAGCTTTGGCCTCAAACCCTTTTGGTTCCACTTTGGGCCCTGCAGCCTTTGCATTATAGGTTTGTCACTGAACCATTTTGGTTCTAGTATGGGCCCCGCAGCCTCTGCCTTGCAGGTTTTGCCCAAACCTTTTCTGTTCCAGTTTGAGCCCGGCAGCCTTTGCCTTGCAGGGTTGCCCCTCCAATCTTTGCCTTGGATATCTGAACCTGAACCTTTTTTGTTCCAGTTTGGGTCCTCCAGACTTTGCCTTGCATATTGGGCCCTGAACCGTTCTCTTTGCCGTTTTGGCCCCGCAGCCTTTGCCTTGAAGGTTTGCCCCCCAATCTTTGCCTTCCAGATTTGGCACCGAACCCTTTAGGTTCCACTTTGGGCCCATAGTCTTTGCCTTGCAGGTTGGGCCCCAAACCCTTTTGGTTCTAGTGTGGACCCCCCGCAGCCTTTGCCTTGCAGCTTTGGCCCTGAACCCTTTTGGTTCTAGTGTGGACCCCCCGCAGCCTTTGCCTTGCAGCTTTGGCCCTGAACATTTTTCATTCCAGTTTGGGCCCCACAGTCTTTGCCTTGCAGGTTTTGACCCGTATGCTTCTCGTCCCTGTGTGGGCCAGGAAGCCTTGCCTTTCAGGTTTGGCCCTGAACCCTTTTCATTTCAGTTTGTGTCCCACAGCCTTTGTCTTGCAGGTTTGATCTCAAACCCCGTTGTTCCCAGTTTGGGCCCCCTAGAGTTTGCCTTGCAGGTTTGCCCCCCCACATCCTTTGCCTTGCAGCTTTGGCCCCGAGTCCTTTTTGTTTCAGTTTTGGCCCTGCAGACTTTGCCTTGAGCATTGGGCCCCGAATCCTTTCGCTTCTAATTTGGGCCCCCTTGAGTTTGCCCTGCAGGTATGGCTTTCCATTCAGGTTGGGGCCCCACTGACTTTGTCTTGCAGGTTTGGCCCGAAACCCTTTTCGTTCCAGTTTGGGTCCCACAGACTTTGCCTTTTGCAGGTTGGGCCCAGAACCTTTTTGGTTCCGGTTTGGTACCGGCACCCTTTGCCTTGCATGTTTGCTCCCCCAATCTTTGCTTTGCATGTTTGGCCCCGAACGTTTCTTATTACAGTTTTGTTCCCCAGACTTTGCCTTGAATGTTGGGCCCGGAACTCTTTTAGTTCCAGTTTGGGCCCCACAGCCTTTGCCTTTCAGGTTTGGCCCCAAACCCTTTGTGTTCCAGTTTGGGCCCTGCAGCCTTTGCCTTGCTGTTTTGGCACCAAACACTTTTCATTCCAGTTTGGGGCCCAGCCCTTGCCTTGCTGTTTTAGCCCTGAACACTTTTGGTTCCAGTTTGGACCCCACAACCTTTGCCTTGCAGGTTTGGCCCCGAATGCTTTAGGTTCCAGTTTGGGCCATGCATGCTTTGCCTTCTGGGCTTCTCCCTCCCCTCCCCCCCGTATTTGCCTTGCAGGTTCGGCCCTGAACCCTTTTCATTACTGTTTGAGTTTCACAGACTTTGCCTTGCACATTGGGCCCGGGACGCTCTTCATTCCAGTTTGGGTCCTGCAGCCTTTGCCTTGCAGGTTTAGCCCCAAACCAGTTTTGTTTCAGTTTGGGTCCCACAGACTTTGCCTTTTTGGTACCAGCTTGGCACCCCCAGATTTTGTCTTGCAAGTAATACCCCGAATGCTTTGGGTTCCAGTTTGGGACCCCTAGATTTTTCCTTGCAGGTTTGTCCCCTAACCCTTTTCTTTACAGTATTGGTCCCACAGTCTTTGCCTTGCAGGTTTGGCCTGAACGCTTTTGTTCCATTTTGGGCCCCACAGTCTTTTCCTTGCATGTTTTGACTCTAATTTCCCCAGACTTCCCCCAAACCTTTCCTTCCAATTTGGTTCCACAGCCCTTGTCTTGCAGATTTGGCCCCAAACCCTTTTGGCTTCAGTTTGGGCCCCCTAGAGTTTGCCTTGCAGGTTTGGCCTCGAACCTTTTTCATTCAGGTTTGGGTCCCGCAGCCTTTATCTTGTAGGTAGGGTCCCGATGGCTTTTGGTTCCAGTTTGGGCCTCGCAGTCTTTGCCTTGAAGGTAATGCCCCAAACCCTTTGGGTCCAGTTTGGGACCCGTAGAGTGTGCCTTGCAGGTTTGGCCCCGAACCCTTTTCGTTCAGGTGTGGGGCCCACAGCCTTTTTGCCTGGCAGGTTTGGCCCTGTACCCTTGTGGTTCCAGTTTGAGTCCCTTAGAGTTTAGCTACCAGGCCTGGCTCTGAATGAATCTCGTTCCATTTTGTCCCTCGAGCCTTTGCCTTCCAGGCCTGGCCGAACGATTCTCGTTCCAGTTTTGTCCCCCGAGCCTTTGTCTTAGGGGCCTGGCCCTGAACCCATCTCTTT
This sequence comes from Ornithorhynchus anatinus, assembly GCF_004115215.2. Taxonomy (NCBI): domain Eukaryota; kingdom Metazoa; phylum Chordata; class Mammalia; order Monotremata; family Ornithorhynchidae; genus Ornithorhynchus; species Ornithorhynchus anatinus. The sequence continues at coordinate 44,600,310 of NC_041739.1, forward strand.
CCAGTTTTTGGTTCCCCAGCCTTTAGCTTCCAGGCCTGGCCCCAAACTCTTCTCATTCCAGTTTAAGCCCCCCATCCTTTGCATTCCAGACCTGGGACTGAACCCTTCTTGTTTAAGTTTTGGCATTCCAGCCTTTGCCTTCCCTGCCTGGCCCATTACCCTTCTCATTCCAGTTTGGGGCCCCAGCCTTTGCCTTCCAGGGCTGGCCCTACAGCCTTTGCCTCCAGGCCTGGCCCTGAACCCTTCTCGTTCCAGTTTTGGCCCAGCAACGTTTGCATTCCATACGTTGCCCCCAATCCTTCTCTTTCCAATTTTGGCCCCTTAGCCCTTTTCCTTCCAGGCCTGGCCCCAAATCCTTCTCGTTTCAGTTTTGGACCCCCAGCCTTTGCCTAACAGGCCTGGACCCGAACACTTCCTGTTCCAGTTTTGCCTCCCCAGCCTTTGTTTTGCAAGCTTGGCCCTGAACCCTTCTTCCAGTTTGGGTCCCCGAGCCTTTGCCTTTCAGGCCTGGCCCTGAACCCTTCTTGTTTCAGTTTGGCCTCCCCAGCCTTTGCCTAGCAGTCCTGGGCCTATACCCTTTTCTTTCCAGTTTGGGGCCCTCAGTCTTCGCCTGGCAGTCCTAGCCCCGAACTCTCCTCGTTCTAGTTTGGGCCCATCAGCCTTTATCTTCCAATCCACCGCCCCCCACCCCCACCCAAGCCTTTGCCTTGCAGTCCTGGCCCCGAACCCTCTTGTTCCAGTTTGGGGCGCCAAGCCCTTTTCTTCTTGTTCTTGTTTGGGACCACGAGCCTTTGCCTTGCATGTCTGCCCCTGAACGCTTCTCATTCAGTTTATGCCCCTCCAGCCTATGCCTTCCAGTTTTGCCCGCCCCCCCGCGCCCAGCCTTTGCCTCACAGCCCTGGCCCCAAACCCTCCTCATTCCAGTTTAGGCCCTGTGCCAAGGTGGACCTGGGAACTGGCTACCCAAAGGTCAAAATGCCATCAGTGACGTAACCTCTCTGGCCAGAGGAGGCAGGATGGGAAGATAGGTGTCCCTCACCTCCGTGCCCACCCAATAAGGTATGGAAGGGAAGGGAGCGGAAGGGGGGGGGAGATTGAACAGGAAGGAAGTGGGGACCACCCAAAACAAAGGTAATAAATACCTGTTGCCTCTGGTGCTTGGGTCTCTCTGGGAAGATCACAGTGGTAGCAACGGCCACCCACGTGTCTCTCCCTATCCCGAGCACCAGACGCCATTCTGCCACCAGGAACAACGCACAGAGACAGGGGTCGCGGGACGGGTGAGTGTAACACATAACTGGGTTAAATACATAAGTGGGTAATGTATGAGTGTAACGCATATGTGAGCTTAGTGTATAAGCGGGCAATGTATAAGTGAGTATAATGCACATGTGAGTTTAGTGCGTAGGTGGGTAGCGTACAGGCGAGTGTAACGCGCAAGTGATTTTTACGCACGAGTGTGTAACGCATAAGTAAATCTAAGGCCTAAATGGGGTCGGCGCATAAGTAGATTGAACGCTTAAGTGGATTCCTCCCAAGTGGGTGCGCACATGGTGGGAACTAGCCGCCTCACCACGTTGTGAGTAAACCATTAACGAGCTCTTCCTGGGTGGGCCCTGGTGTCCGCCCACACTCGAGTAACATACTAGTGCAATCCTCCCATCAGGGAAGCTTTAACACCAAATTCCTCCCAAAGGGGAAGCTTTAACACCATATTTCCCCCAAAAGGGAAGGCCGACTGTCGCGTCTAAATAATTAATTAATTCAATCCGCCCCACGGAATAAATTTTATACAAAACTCAGGTTTTCCATCTCCAGCCTCTCTCTCTCTCTCCCGCGCCGATTCCGAAAGAACCTGTCCCCGGTGACGGATGACAGGCCCCCCTGCCTTTGCCTTGTAGCCCTAGTCTGGAATCCTTTTCCTTCCAGTTTTGACCCCCAATCCTTTGCTTTACAGGCCTGGACCTGAACTCTTCTCGTTCAAGTTTGGGCCCCCCAGCCTTTGCCTTGCAGGCCTGGCCCCAACCCCTTCTCATTCCATTTTGGGCCCGCAGCCTTTCCCTGGCTGGCCTGACCCCTTACCCTTCTGTTCCAGTTTGGGCACACCTGCCTGTGTCTTCCAGTTTCACGGCCGCAACCTTTGTGTTGCAGGCCTGACCCCAAACCCTTCTCGTTCACGTTTTGGCCCCCCAGCTTTTGCCTTTCAATTTTTACCCTCCTGCCTTTGCCTTGCATTCCTGTCCCTGAAGCCTTCTCATTCCAGTTTGGGCCCCCCAAATTTTACCTTCAAGTTTTAACCCCAGCCTTTGCTTGCAGACCTAGTCCCGAACACTTGTCGTTCCTGTTTGGGTCCCCAGCCTTTGTCTTGCAGGCCTGGCCCCAAACCCTTCTCAATTCATTTTTGTCCCCCCAGCCTTTGCCTTGCTGGCCTGGCCCCAGATCCTTTTGGCCCCCTAGCCTTTGCCTTGTTGACCAGGCCCCGAAAGCTTCTTGTTGCAGTTTTGGCACCCTAGCCTTTACCTTCCACTTTTGGCGACCCAGCCTTTACCTTACAGGACTGGCGCTGAACTGTTCTCTTTCCAGTTTGGGTCCCTCAGCCTTTGCCTTCCAGTTTTGCTCCCCCACCCCCCAGATTTGCCTTGCAGGCCTGGCCTCAAACCCTCTTGTTCCAGTTAGGGCCCCCCAGCCTTTGCCTTGCAGGCCTGGTCCGGAACCCTTCTCCTTCCAGTTTTGCCCACCCAACCTTTGCTTTGCAGGCTTGTTCCCAAACCCGTCTCGTTCCACTTTGGGTGCCCCAGGCTTTGCCTTGCAGGCCTGGCCCCAAACCCTTCTCGTTCCAGTTTTGACCCCCCAGCCTTTGCCTACCAGGTTTGGACCCCCAGCCTTTGCCTTGCAGGCCTGGTCCAGAACTCTTCTCCTTCCAGTTTTGGCCCCTCAGCCTTTGCCCTGCAGGCCTAGTCCGGAACCCTTCTCCTTCCAGTTTTGCCCTCTCAACTTTGGCTTTGCAGGTTTGGCCCCAAGCCTTCGCTTTTCAGTTTGCACTCTCCAGCCTTTGACTTACTGTTTTGCTCCGCCCCCCCAGCCTTGCTGTGCAGGCCAGGCCCTGAATCCTTCTCCTTCTGGTTGGGGCCCCCCAGCCTTTGCCTTACAGGCCTGGCCCCAAACCCTTTTCATTCCAGTTTGAGCTGCCCCATCTTTGCCTTGCAGGCCTGGCCCTGAACTCTTCCATTCCAGTTTTGACCCCCCAGTCTTTGCCTTGCAGTCCTGGTCCGGAACTCTTCTCCTTCGAGTCTGGCCCCTAGGCTTTGCCTTGCAGGCCTGGTCCAGAACCCCTCTCATTCCAGTTTTGGCCCCCAAGCCTTATCCTTGTAGGCTTGATCCGGAACCCTTATCCTTTCAGTTTTGCCCTCCTAACCTTTGCTTTGCAGGTTTGGCCCCAAACCCTTCCCATTCCAGTTGGCACCCTCCAGCATTTGTCTTCCAGTTTTGCCTCTCCACCCCCGGCCCCCAGCCTTGCTGTGCAGGCCTGGCCCCGAATCCTTCTGCTTCTGGTTTGGGCCCCCCAGTCTTTGCCTTGCAGGCCTGGCTTCAAACCCTTCTCGTTTCCATTTGGGCGACCCAGACTTTGTCTTGCAGGCCTGACACCGAACCCTTTGCTTTCCAGTTTTGGCCCCCTAGCCTTTTTGTTGCAATCCTGCCCCTAACCCTTTTTATTCCAATTTGGCACCCCTAGGCTTTGCCTTGCAGGCCTGGCTCCGAATCCTTCTCGATCCAGTTTGTGCCCCCCACACTTAGCCTTGCAGGCCTGTCCTCGAAATATTCTCATTCCAGTTTGGGCTCCCCAGCTTTTGCCTTTCAGACCTGGCCCTGAACCTTTCTCATTCCAGTTAGGTCTCCCTTTCCTTTCCCTTACACCCTGGCCCTGAACCATTCTCGTTCCATTTTGGACCCCCCAGCTTTTATCTTACAGTTTCATCCCCCCAGCCTTTGCCTTGCAGGGGTGGCCCCAGACAATTCTTGTTCCAGATTTGGATCCCCAGTCTTTGCCTTCCAGTTTTGGCTCCCCAACCTTTGCTTTGCATGCCAGTCCCCAAACCATTCTCCTTCCAATTTGCACACCCCAGCCTTTGCCTTACAGGTCTGACCCTGAACCCTTCTCATTCCAGTTTTGGCCTCCCAGCCTTTGCCTTCCAGTTTTGGCTCCACAGCCTTTGCCTTGCAAGACTGGCCTCGAGCCCTTCTCGATCAAGTTTTGTACCCCCAGCTTTTGCCTTGAATGCCAGACCCTGAACCCTTCTTGGTCCAGTTTTGGCCCTCCAGCCTTTGCCTTCCAGTTTTGGCCACCCAGCCTTTGCCTTGCAGGCCAGGCCCTGAACGCTTTTCATTCCAGTTTGGAGCCTCCAGCCTTTGCCTTGTAGGCCTGGCCCTGAACCCTTCTAGGTCTAGTTTTGGCCCCCCATCCTTTTTCTTGCAGGCCTGGCCCTGAAACCTTCTCATTCCAGGATTGGCCCCCCAGTCTTTGCCTGCAGGCTTGGCCGCAAACCTTTCTCGTTCTAGTTTGGGCCTTCCAGCCTTTGTCTCCCCTGCATTTGCCTTGCAAGCCTGGGCCTGAACCCTTCTCTTTCGAGTTTTCGCCCCTAGCCTTTGCCTTCCAGTTTTGCTCCCCCCCACCGAGCCTTTGCGTTGCTTGTCTGCCCCTGAACACTTCTCGTTCCGGTTTGGGCCCCCCAGCCTTTGCCTCGCAAGACTGGCCCCAAACCCTTCTCGATCAAGTTATGCACCTCCAGCTTTTGCCTTGAATGCCAGGCCCTGAACCCTTACTTGGTCCAGATTTGGCCCCCCAGCCTTTGCCTTCCAGTTTTGGCCACCCAGCCTTTGCCATGCAGGCCGGGCCCTGAACTTTTTTCATTCTAGCTTGGGCCGCCCGCCTTTGCCTTGTAGGCCTGGCCCTGAACACTTCTCGGGTCAGTTTTAGCCCCCTATCCTTTTCCTTGCAAGTCTGGCTCTAAACCCTTCTCTTTTGAGTTTTGTGTCCCTAGCCTTTGCCTTCCAGCTTTGGCCACCCCCTAGCCTTTGTCTTGCTGCTCTGTCCCTGAACCCTTCCCGTTCCACTTTTGACCATCCAGTCTTTGCCTTGCAGGCCTGGCCCTGAACGCTTCTGCTTCCAATTTGGGCCCCCCAGCCTTTGGCTTGCAGGCCTGGCCCCAAACCCTTTTCCTTCCAGTTTTGACCCCCAATGCTTTTCTTTTCAGGCCCGGCCCCAAATCCTTCTTGTTCCAGTTTTGGCCCCCGAGACTTTGCTATTCAGGCCTGGCCCCAAACCCAGCTCATTCTACTGTGGGCCCCAGAGCCTTTGTCTTCTAGTTTCGCACCCCTGCATTTGCCTTGCAAGCCTAGCCCCGAACCATTCTACTTCCAGTTTGGGCCCCCTAGCCTTTGTCTTCCAGTTTTCATCCCCCAGCCTTTACCTGGCTGGCCTGTCCCCAAAGCCTTCTCAGTCCAGTTTGGGCCCCCCAGCTGTTGTCTTCCAGTTTTGCCCCCTGAACCTTTGCCTTGCAGGTCTGGCCCCAAACCCTTCTAGTTCCAGTTTTGGCCTCCCAGCTTATGCCTTCCAGTTTTGGCTCCCCAACTTTGCCTGGCAGGCTTTGCCCTGAAAGGTTCTCGTTCCAAATTGGACACCCCAGCCTTTGTCTAAAAGGGCTGGCCCCAAACCTTTCTCATTGCAGTTTTGGTCCCCCAGCCTTTGCCTTCCAGTTTTGGTCTTCCAGCTTAAGGTTTTCATTCCAATTTGGACACTCCAGCTTTTGCCTTAAAGGGCTGGCCCCGCACCTTTCTCACTGCAGTTTTGGCCCCCCAGCATTTGCCTTGCAGGTCTGGCACCGAACCTTTCTGGTTCCAGTTTGGGACCCTCCAAACTATACCTTCCAGTTTTGCCCCCCAGCCTTTACCAAAGCTACAAAGCAAAGTGTGCGGGACCCAAACTGGAACTAAAAGTGGTCAGGGCCCAACCTGCAAGGCAAAGGCTGTGAGGCCCAAAGTAGAACCAAAAGGGTTCTGGGCCCAACCTGCAAGGCAAAGTCTGCAGGACCCAAACTGGAACGAAAAGGGTTCAGCGTTAAACCTGCAAGGCAAAGACTGCGGGGACCAAAGCTGAACGAAAAGAGTTTGGGGCCAACTTGCAAAGCAAACACTAGGATGCCCAAACTGGAACCAAAAGGCTTTGGGGCCAAACCTGCAAGGCAAAGGATGCAGGGCCCAAACTGGAACCACAAGGGTTTGGCCAAAACTGCAAAGCAAAGGCTAGGGCAGCAAACCTGTAAGGCAAAGGCTGCAGGGCCCAAACCTGAATGAAAAGCGTTCAGGACCCAACCTGCAAGGCAAACCTTAAGGGGCCCAAACTGGAATAAGAAGTGTTTGGTGCCCAACCTGCAAGGCAAAGGCTAAGGGGCCAAACCTAAAACAAAAAGGGTTCAGGGCCAAACCTGTAAGGCAAAGGCTGTAGGACCCAAACTGAAATAAATTGGATTCGGGGCCAATCCTGCAAGACAAACTCTGGGTGGGGCCAAACTGGAACAAAAAGTGTTGGTGGCCAATCCTGCAAGGCAAACTCTGGGGGAGCTAAACTGGAACAAAAAGTGTTGGGGGCCAAACCTGCAAGGCAAAGGCTGCAGGGATAAACGGGAACCAAAAGGGTTCGCGGCTAAACGTACAAGGTAAAGCCTGCAGGGCCCGAACCTGAATGAAAAGGGTTCGGGGCCAAACGTGCAAGGCAAACTCTAGGGTGCCCAAACTGGAACCAAAGGTGTTCAGAGCCAAACCTGCAAGGCAAAGGCTGCAGGACCGAAACTGGAGCCAAAAGCATTCCGGGCCCAACCTGCAGGTGACATGCTGCAGGACCCAAACTGAAGCAAAATGGGTTCAGGGCCAAACCTGAAAGGGAAAGGCTGTGAGGGCCAAACTGTAACCCAAAAGTTTCGGGGCCAAACCTGCCATGCAAAGGCTGCAGGGCCCAATCCTGAACAAAAACATTTCGTGGCCCAACCTGCAAGGCAAACTCTAGTGGGCCCAAACTGGAATGAGAATGGTTCAGGCCCAACCTGCAAGGCCATGTCTGCGGGATCTAAACCGGAAATAAAAGGGTTCGGAGCCAAAACTGCAAGGCGAAGGCTGCATGTCCCTAACTAGGACCAAAAGGGTTCAGGTCCAAAGCTGCAAGGCAAACACTATGGTGCCCAAACTGGAACCAAAAGGCTTTGGGGCCAAATCTGCAAGGCAAAAAACGTGGGGCCAAACTCCCTTGATGAACTCATTCGCTCCCATGGCTTCAACTATCATCTCTATGCAGATGACACCCAAATCAACATCTCCTCCCCTGTTCTCTCCTCCTCCCTTCAGGCTTGTATCTCCTCCTGCCTCCAGGACATTTCCACCTGGATGTCTGCCCTCCACCTAAAACTCAACATGTCCAAAACTGAGCTCCTTATCTTCCCTCCCAAGCGTTGTCCTCTTCCCGACTTCCCTGTCACTGTGGATATGACCATCCTTCCCATCTCTCAAGCCCGGAACATTGGTGTCGTCCTTGACTCAGTTCTCTCATTCACCCCACACATCCAATCCATCACCAATGCCTGCCGGTCTCACCTTTACAGTATTGCCAAGATCCGCCCTTTCCTTTCCATCCAAATAGCTATCTTACTGGTACAAGCTCTCATACTATCCCGACTGGATTATTGTGTCAGCCTTCTCTCTGATCTCCCTTCCTCCTGTGTCTCCCTGCTCCAGTCTATTCTGCATTCTGCTGCCCGGATCATCTTCCTGCAGAAATGCTCTTGGCATGTCACTTCGCTCCTTAAAAATTTCCAGTGGTTGCCTATCAACCTCCGCATGAAACAAAAACTTCTCACTCTAGGCTTCAAGGCTCTCCGTCACCTTGCCCCCTCCTACCTCTCCTCCCTACTCTCTTTCTACTGCCCACCCCTCACACTCCACTCCTCTGCTGCTCACCTCCTCACTGTTCCCTGTTCACACCTATCCTACCGTAGACCTGTGGCCCCATACCCTACTGCTGTCTTGGAATGCCCTCCCTCCTCACATCCGCCAAACTAACTCTCTTCCCCTCTTCAAAGCCTTACTGAGAGCTCACCTCCTCCAAGAGGCCTTCCTAGACTGAGCTCCCCCCTTTTCCTTCTGCTCCCCCTCCACCCCCCACTCCTCCCCCTTCACCTCTCAGCTGAGCTCCCTTTCCCTTGCTCCCCCCTCCACCCAACCCCACCCTCTGCTCTTTCCCCCCCTTACCCTCCCCTCAGCACTTTGCTCATTTGTATATATTATTTATTACCCTACATATTTTGTTAATGAGGTGTGCATCCCCTTGATTCTATTTATCGTGATTATGTCATCTTGTTTTTTGTTTTGTCCTGTTTTGCTCTGCTATCTGTCTCTCCCAATTAGATTGTGCGCCCATCATTGGGGAGGAATTGTCTCTATCTGTTGCCAAATTGTAATTTCCAAGCACTTAGTACAGTGGGGTGCACATAATAAGTGCTCAATAAATACTACTGAATGAATGAATGAATGAATGGAACCCAAAGGGTTCGGGGGCAAACCTGCATGGCAATCTCTAGGGGCCCCAAACTTGAATCAATTGGGTTTGTGGCCAACCCTGCAGAACAAACTCCGGGGGTGCCAAACTGGTACTAATATTGTTCGGGGCAAAACCTGTAAGACAAAGGATGCAGGACAAAAACTGAAATGAAATGGGTCTGGGGCCAATCCTTCAAGGCAAACTCTAGGAGGGGTGAAACTGGAACAAAAATGGTTGGGGGCCATAACTGCAAGGCTAGTCTGAGGGGTCCAAACTGGAACCAAAAGGGTTTGGGGCCAAACCTGCAAGACAAAGTCTGAGGGGCCCAAATTGGAACCAAAAGGGTTCGGGGCCAAACCTGCAAGTCAAAGGCTGAGAGGGCAAAAGTGGAAAGAAAAGGGTTAGGGGCAAAATCTGCAAAGCAAAGGCTGCAGGGCCCAAACCTGAATGAAAAGTGTTTGGGGCCAAACCTACAAGGCAAAGTAGGGGGGACCCAAACTATAAAGTAAAGGGTTTGGGCCCAAATCTGCAAGGAAAGGCTGTGGGGCCCAAACTGGCATCAAAAGGGTTCAAGGCCAAACCTTCAAGTCAAAGGCTGTGGGGCCCAAAACTGAATGAAAAATGTTCGGGGCCAAACCTGCAAGGCAAACACTAGGATGCCCATACTGGAACCAAAAGGCTTTGGGTCCAAACCCGCAAGGTAAAGACTTCGGGGCCCAAACTGGAACCAAAAAGGTTCAGGCCAAACCTGCAAGGCAAAGACTTTTAGACCCAAACTGGAACCAAAAGAGCTCTGGGCCAAACCTGCAAGGCAAAGTCGGTGGGGTCCAAATTCGAACCAAAGGGGTTTGGGGCCAAGTCTGCAAGGCAAAGCCTGCAGGGACCAAACGTGAATGAAAAGGGTTCGGGGTGCAACCTGAAAGGCAAAGTATGGTGGGCCCAAACTGGAATGAAAAGGGTTTGGGGCCAAACCTGGAAGGGAATGGCTGTGTGTTCCAAACTGAAACCAAAAGGGTATGGGGTCAAACTTGCAAGGCAAAGGCTGCACGACCAAAACTAAAACGAAAAGTGATCGGGGCCAAATCCGCAAGGCAAAGCCTGTGGGGCTGAAACCTTAATGAAACAAGTTCAGGGCCCAACCTGCAATGCAAATTATGGTGGACCCAAACTGCCACAAATAGGGTTTAGGGCTTACCTGCAAGGCAAAGGCTGCTGGACACAAACTGGAACGAAACAGTTCAGGGTCAAACCTACTAGACAAACCCTAGGGGGCCCAAACTGGAACAAAAGGGTTTGGGCCAAACCTGCTATGCAAACTCTGCGGGGCCCAAACTGGAACCAAAAGGGTACATGGCCAAACCTGCAAGGCAAAGGCTGTGGGACGCAAACAGGAAGCAAACGTGTTCAGGGCTGAATCTGCAAGTCAAAGGCTGCAGGGCCCAAAGTGGAAGGAAAAGGGTTAGGGGCAAAACCTCTAAGGAAAAAGCTGTGGGCCCCAAACCTGAATGAAATGTGTTTGAGGCCAAACCTGCAAGGCAAAATAGGGAGGACCTAAACTGGAACGAAAAGAGTTTGGGCCCAAATCTGCAAGGAAAGGCTGTGGGGCCCAAACTGGAATCAAGAGCATACGGTGACAGACTTGCAAGGCAAAAGGCTGCAGGACCCAAACCTGAACAAAAAGGGTTCAGGACCAAACATGCAAGGCAAACACTAGGGTGCCCTTACTGGAACCAAAAGACTTTGGGGCCAAACTTGCAAGGCAAAGGCTGCAGGGTCCATGCAAGGCAAACACTAGGGTGCCCTTACTGGAACCAAAAGGGTTCAGAGCCAAACCTGCAAGGCAAAGTCTTCGGAGCCCAAATTCGAATGAAAAGTGTCTGGGACCCAACCTGCAAGGCAAAGTATGAGGCACCCAAACTGGAATGAAAAGAGTTTGGGGCCAAACCTGCAAGGGAAAGGCTGTGGTGCCCAAACCTGAATGAAAAGGATGCAAGACAAACACTAGGGTGCCTTTACTGGAACGAAAAAACTTTAGGGTCAATCCTGCAAGGAAAAGCCTGAGCGGTCTAAACTGGAACCAAAAGTTTTCAGGATCAAACTTGCAAGGGAAGGGCTGCAGGGCCCAAACAGGAACTAAAAAGGTTCAGGGTGGAACCTCCAAGGCAAAGGTCATGGAGCTCAAATTGAAACGAAAATGGTTCGGGGCCAAACCAGCAAGGCAAACTCAAAGGTGCCCAACTGGAACCAAAAATGTTTGGGACCAAACCTGCAAGGCAAACAAAGGCTGTGGGACCCAAACTGGAACAAAACAATTTCGGGTCCAAACCTGCAAGGCAAAGGCTGTGAGGCCCAAACTGGAACGAAACGGTTCAGGGCCAAACCTACAAGGCAAAGGCTCTGGGACTCAGAGTGGAACCAAAAGGGATCCGGGCCCAACCTGCAAAAGCCAACGTCTGCAGGACCCAAACTGGAATGAAAAGAGTTCCAGGCCAAATCTGCAAGGCCAAACCTGCGGGGCCCAAACCTGAACGAAAAGTGTTTGGGGCCAAACTTGCATGGCAATCTCTAGGGGGCCCAAAATGGAACCATAAAGGTTCAGGGCCATACTTGCAAGATAAACTATGGGGGAGGGTGGGCAAACTGGTACCAAAATGGATCAGGGCCAAACCTGCAAGGCAAAATCTCCAGGACCCAAACTGAAACGAAACGGGGTCGGGCCCAATCCAGCAAGGCCATCTTGGGGGAGGTGAAACTGGAACCATAAGGGTACGGGGACAGACCTCCAAGGCAAACTCTAGGGAGCCCAACCTGTGAACAAAAGGGTTCGAGGCCAAACTGCAAGACAAAGGCTACACAACCCAAATTGGTAACAAAAAGTGTTCCGGGACCAACCTGCAAAGTAAAGGCTGCAGGGCCTAAACTGGAATGAAAAGCGTTCAGGGCCAAACCTGCAATACAAACTCTAGGGTGCTCCAACTGGAACCAACAGGGTTCGGGGCCAGACCTGCAAAGCCATGGCTGTGGGCCGGGGGGCAAACCTGCAAGGCAAAGGCTGGGGAGGCCCAAACTGGAACCAAAAAGGTTAGGGGTCAAACCTGCAAGACAAGCTCTAGGGGGACCAAACTGGAACCAAATGCTTAGGCTAGTGTGGAAAAGCTTAGGCCAGTGGAAAAGGTTAGGGCTTGGGAAAAGTTTAGGGCAGGGGAAAATGTTACATCAGGGAAAATATTAGGCTAGGGCCAAAGGTTAGGCAAGGAGAAAGGTTAGGCGATGGGAAGAGATTAGGCAAGTTATAAAGTTTATGTTAGGGGAAAGGTTAGGCTAGGGGAAAATGTTAGGCCATGGAAACAGTTTAATTCAGGGAATAGGTTAGGCCAGGAGGAATGGTTAGACCAGGGGGAAAGTTTAGGCCAGGGGGAAAGGTAAGCCTTTGGGAAAAGGTTAGGCTAGGTGTAAAGGTTAGGTTATGGGAAAAGCAGGTTAGACTAGCTGTAAAGGTTAGGTTAGGGGAAAAGGTTACACCAGGGGAAAACCTTAGGCCTTGGGAAGAGGTTAGGTCAGCGGAACAGAAAGGCCAAGGGAAAAGGTTAGATTAGGGGAAAAGTTTAGGTTAGGATAAAGGTTAGGCTGGGGGTCAGGAAAGGGTATGGGAAAAGATTAGGCCATGGGAAGAGGCTAGGCTAGGGGAAAATGTTAGGCTAGGGGAAAACGTTAGGTTAAAGGAAAAGGATAGGCCAGGGGAAAAGGTTAGGCTAAGGGAAAAGGTTAGTTTCGGGGAAATGCGTAGGCTAGGATAAAAGGTAGGCTAGGGAAGAGGTTAGGCTATGGAAAATGGATAAGCTAGGGAAAAGGGTTAGGCCAGGGGAAAGATTAGGCAAGCGAAAGTTTAGTCTAGGAGGGAAAGGTTAGCCTAGGGGAGAAGGTCAGGCCAGGCCAGAGAAAAATTTAGGCCAGGGGAAAAGGTTAGGCTAGGGGAAAAGTTTAGGCCAAGGAAAAAGGTTGGACATGGGAAAGTATTAGGTTGGGGAAAACATTAGGCTAGGGGAAAAGGTTAGGCAGGGTGAAAAGTTTAGGTCAGGGGAAAAGCTTAGGCTAGGGGACAAGGTTACGCTAGGGGAGAAGTATAGACTAGGGGAAAAGGTTAGGCAAGGTGAAAAGTTTAGGTTAGAAGAAAAGGGTAGGCCAGGGGAAAAGTATAGACTAGGGGAAAAGGCTAGGCTGGGGAAATACGTTAGGCTGGTGAAGATTTTAGGCTATGGGAAATGGTTAAGCTAAGGGAAAAAGTTAGGCTGGAAGAAAAGGGTAGGCCATGGGCAAAGGTTAGGCCAGGGGAAAGGATAAACCAAAGGAGAAGGTTAGGCTAGGTAAAGACATTAGGCAAAGAGAAAAGTTAGGCTAGGAGAGAAGGTTAGGATAGCGGAATGGGTTAAGTCAGGGTAAAATGTTAGGCCAAGGGAAAAGGATAGGATAGAGAAAATGTTAGGCTAGGGGAAAAGGTTAGGCTAGGGGAGAAGGTTAGGCTAGGGGAAAAGTTTAGGTCGGGTAAAGGTTAGGCCAGGGGAAAAGATTAGGGTAGGAGAAAAGGTTTGGTGGGGGGAAAGGTTAAGCTATGGGAAAAGGTTATGCTACCGCAGAGATTAGGTTAGGGAAAAGGTTAGGCTAGGGGAAAACATTAGGCAATGGGGTAGGCTCAGAAAATGGTTAGCCTAGGGGAAATGGTTAGCCTAGGTGAAAGGACAAGGCTAGGGGAAAAGTTTGGCCATGGAAAAGCTTAGGCCAAGGTAAAAGTTAGGCCGGGGGAAAAGGTTTGGCCAGGAGTAAAGGTTTGGCTATGGGGAATGCTTAGGTTAGGGGAAAGTTAGGATAGGGGAAATGGTTAGAACAGTGGAAAAGGTTAGGCTAGGGGAAAAGGATAGGCTAGGTGTATTTGTTAGGTTATTTGAAAAGGTTAAGCTAGGGGAAAGTGTTCAGCTAGGGGAAAAGGATAGGCTGAGGAAAAGGTTAGGTCAGGGGAAAAAGGTTAGGTCAGGGGAAAAGGTTAGGTCAGGGTAAAGGTTTGGCTAGGGCAAAAGGATGGGCAGGGAGATGGTTAGGCTAGGGGAAAGGGTTAGGCAATAGGAAATGGTAAGGTAGAGGAAAAGGTTAGACAAGAGAAAAGGTCATGCCAGGGGAAAACGTTATGCCCAGGGAGTAGGTCAGGCTAGGGAAAAGGTTAAGCCAGGGGAAGCATTATGACAGGGAAAAGCATAGGCCAAGGGAAAAGGTTAGGCCAGGGGGAAAGGTTTAGGCTAGGAGAAAATGTTAGGCTAGGGAAAATCATTAGTCTAGGGGAAAAGGTTAGAACATGGAAAAGCTTAGGCTTGGGGAAAAGCTTATGACTGGGAAACAGGTTAGACCATGGGAAAAGGTTAGGGCAGGGGAAAAGGTTAGACCAAGGCAAAGGGTTAGTCTAGGGGGAAAGATAAGACCGGGGAAAAGGTTAGGCTAGGGGAAAAGGTTAGGCTAGGGGAAAAGGTTAGGCTAGGGGAAAAGGATGGGCTAAGGGAAAAGGCTGGGCTAAGGGAAAAGTTTAGGCCAAAGCAAAAGGTTTGGCTATTTGTAATGATTAGGCTAGGGGAAAAGGTTAGGGTAGTGGAAAGATTTAGAGTAGCAGATATTGTCAGGCTGGGGAAAAAGTTAGGCCAGGGGAAAAGGTTAGGCTAGGGTAAAAGTTAAGGCTATGGGAAAAGATTAGGCTAGGGGAAAAGGTTAGACCATGGAAAAAAGTTAGGCCAGGGGAAAATGTTAGGCCAGGGGAAACGGTTAGGCCAGGGGAAAGGTTAGGCCAGGGGAAAGGTTAGGCCAGGGGAAAATGTTAGGCTAGGGCAAAGACTAGGCTAAGGAAAAGGTTAGGCTAGGGGAAAACATTAGGCTACTGGAAAAGTTTAGGCTACGGGAAAATGTTAGGCTCAAGAAAATGGGTAGGATAGGGTAAAGGTTAGGCTGTGGAAAAGCTTAGGCCAGGGAAGAATTTAGGCCAGGAAAAATGTTTTGGCTATGAGAAATGATTAGGTTAAGGGAAAGGTGATGATAGGGGAAATGGTTAGAATAGTGGAAAAGGTTAGGCTAGCGGAAAACAACAGTCTCGGTGTATTGGTTAGGTTAGTTCGAAAGCTTAACCTAGGGGAAAAGGTGAGGCAGGGGAAAAGGTTAGGCCAAGGGTAAAGGTTAGGCCAAGGGAAAAAGGTTAAGCTACGGGGAAAAGGTTAGGCTAAGGGAAAAAAGGCTAAGGGAAAAGGATAGTCGGTGGGGAAAATGTTAGGTCAGAGTAGGTTAGTAGGTTAGGCTAGGGGAAAGTGTTAGGGTAGGGGAAAGGTTAGACTGTAGGAAGAGGTAGGTGACTGGAAAGGGTAGGCTATGGGAAAAGGTTAGGCTACTGGAAAAGTTTATGCTATGGGAAAAGGTTAGGCTACAGAAAAAGGTTAGGCTACAGAAAAAGCTTAGGTTAGGGGAAAAGTTTAGGCCAGGGGAAAGGTTTAGGCCACAGGAAACATTTAGGCTAGGGGAAAAGCTTAGGCTATGGGGAAAAGGTTAGGCTAAGGGAAGAGGTTAGGCCAGGGGAAAAGGTTAGGCAAGAAGAAAAAGTTAGGCTAGGGGAAAAAGTTAGGCTAATGGAAAATGTTAGGTCAGGGAAAAGGTCAGGCCAGGGGAAAAGGTTAGGTCAGGGAAAAGGAGAAAGGTTAGGCTAAGGGAAAAGGTTAGGCTAAGGGAAAATGATAGGCCAGGGGAAAATGTTAGGTCAGGAGAAATGTTAGGCTAGGGAAAAAGGTTAGGTGACGGGAAAGGTTATGCAACGGGAAAGGTTAGGCCACAGGAAAAGTTTAGGCCACAGGAAAATGTTAGGCTAGGTGTAAAGGTTAGCTTAGGGAAAAAGGTTCGGCTTGGGGAAAGGGTTAGGCTAAGGGAATAGGATAGGCCAAGGGAAAATGTTAGGTCAGGGCTAAAGGTTAGGTCAGGCAAAAGATCAGGCCGGGGAGAAGGTTAGGCTAGTGGAAAAGGTTAGGGTAGGGGAAAATGACACGCCAGGGGAAAATGGCGGGTCAGGGATAGGCTAGGGGAAAAGGTCAGGAGACAGGAAAGGTTAGGCTACGGGGAAGTTTAGGCTACGGAAAAAGGTTAGGCTAGGTGTAAAGGTTAGCTTAGGGAAAAAGCTTAAGCGTGGGGAAAGGGTTAGGCTGGGGGAAAGGTTAGGCCTGGGAAGAGCTTAGGCCAGGGGAAAAGGTTAGGCCAGGGGAAAAGTTTAGGCAAGAGGATAAGGTTAGGCCAGGGGAAAATGATAGGCCAAGGAATAAGGTTATGTCAGGGGAAATGGTTAGGCCAGGAAATGATTAGGCTAGGGGAAAGGTTAGCATAGGGGAACACATTAGAATAGTGGAAAAGGGTAGGTGAGGGTAGGTAAAATTTTATGTTATGTTCAAAGGGTACGCTAGGGGAAAAGCTTAGGCCCGGGAAAATGTTAGGCTGGGGAACATGTTAAGCTAGAGGACAAGGTTTTGCTAGGGGATAAAGTTAGGCTAAGGAAAAGGTTAGGCCGGGCAAAAGTTTAGATCAGGGAAAAGGTTAGACTAAGGGATAAAGTTAGCCTAAAGGAAAAGGTTAGGTAAGGGGAAAAGGATAGGCCAGGGGAAAATGTTAGATGAGGGAAAAGGATAGGCCAGGGGAAAATGTTCGATTAGGGAAAAGGTTGGTCTAGGGGAAAAGGTTAGGCTAGGGGAAAAGGTCTGGCTAGGGGAAAGGTTAGTGGATGGGAAAGTTTAGGCTATGGGAAAAGCTTAGGCTAGGTGTAAAGGTTAGGCTAGGTGTAAGGGTTAGGCTAGGGGAAAAGGTGAGGCCGGGGGAACGTTTAGGCATCTAATGGAAGAGGTTAGGCCAGGGTACAAGTTTGGGCCAAGGGAAAGGTTAGGTCAGGGGAAAAGGATAGGTCAGGGCAAAAGGTTAGGCTAGGTAAAATTGATAGACAAGGGGAAGCAGTTAGACAAAGGGGAAAAGGATAGGCCAGGGGAAAATGTTAGGCTAGGGGTAAAGATTAGGACTGGGGAAATGTTAGATGACGGGGAAGGTTAGACTAAGGGAAAAGTTTAGGCTAGGTATAAAAGTTAGGGTTAGGGAAAAGTTTAGTCTATGGGTAGGATTAGGCTAGGGGAAAGGTTTTGGAATGGGAAAAGGTTAGGCTGGGTGTAAATGTTTGTCTAGGGAAACAGGTTAGGCTGGAGGAACAGGTTAGGCTAGTGGAAAAGTTTTGGCCAGGGGAAAATGTTTGCCTAGGGGGAAAGATTAGGCTAGGTGAAAAGATTTGGCTAGGGAAAAGTTTAGGCCAGGGAGAAAGTTAGGCCAGAGGAAAAGGTTAGGCCAAGGGAAAAGGATATGTAAAGGAAATGTTAGCCCAGGGGAAAGGGTTTAGCTAGGAGAAAGGGTTAAGCTAGGGGAATAGGTTAGGGTAGGTGAAAAGTTTAATTTAGGTGAAAAGGATAAGCTAGGGAGAAAGTTTAGGTTAGGTGAAAAGGTTAGGCCGGGAAAAAAGTTATGTTAGTCGAAAATGTTAAGCTAGGGGAAAAGTTTAGAGAAAGGGAAGAGTTTAGGCCAGGGAAAAAGGTTAGGCCAGGAGTAAAGGATACGCTAGGGGAAAAGGTTAGGCTAGGGTAAAAGGCTAAGTCAGGGGAAAAGGTAAGGTGAGGGGAAAAGGTTAGGCAACGGATACAGTTTGGGTTAGGGGGAAAACATTCCTAGCGTGGTTCTGATCCCACCTCTGCCGTTTCTCTGCTATGTAACCCTGGGCACTTCACTTCTCTGTGACTCAGTTACCTCATCTGTAAAAAGGGGATTGAGACTGTGAGTCAAAATCCATGAGGGACTGTGTCCCTCATGTCCTTGGCTTATGTCCACCCACTGCTTAGTAAAGCGCCTCCTGACATAGAGGAAGCACTTTAAAAATACCATCATTATTATTATGAAAGTGGTTGTCCATAGAAACACAAATTTCAAACAGCTTTCCAGTGGGCGTCATCCTTGGCTAGACCTCCACCCCACCCTCCCGTCTTGTCTCAGTTCCCTCCTCCAGCCCCTACTTCCAGCATGCTGACCCTGGACCAAAGGAAGAGTCAGGGCAACCTGGCACTTCAAAGCAAACAGACCACCACTCTCCCTACCTTCAAAGACCTCCTAAAATCATATTTTCTCCAAGAAGTCTTTCCTAAGACCCTTATTTTTTCTATTTCATGATGATAATAATGATAATAATAAAAATAATAATAATAATGATAATAATGGTACATAAGATGATGATGACTTGTCTTCAAGGGACTGGATGTCCAGCAGCTATGTAAGGAATAATTCACTTTCTAATACAATGGCTATTTTGTCCTCCCCACCCTCACCCCTCATGACTCACGTGCAGCCCACTCAACTCTTCTTAGAGAAGAATGGGGTCGACACACTGATGGGGAGTATACTCCACCTAGCTCTATATTTCCAAAAGCCACCAGCAAACACTAAAGGGTTTCTTCCCTGGGAAAGGAGAATGGAAAGAGTGAACTACACACACACACACTCTTTATTTTCCCTTCCAGCACACCCATGCACATAATACAACCCTCTAAGCACTGAAATATTCACATCACAGCAATTAGGTACATACCCTTATACTCAGATCCTTCCCTTACCTGTATTGCATCATCTGTTGAAAGTGAGATTTTCTCCAGCCAGAGAGAAAGGCTGGAGAACAAAGAGGCAGTTGGAATGGCCAAGAAGCCTTCTGAAATGGAGTTTTAGGCCCTTCACCCCACTACCCACTTGCATCACAGGCACGAATAAAGTCAGGAAAGGTGAAAGATTACGTCTCCACATAGCCTGCCATGGACACCTTTAGGAAAATTACCTGGCCCTTCCTGTTGAAGAGCCCATAGTAAGCAAGCCAGAAAGCAGATTCAAAGTTACCCCAAACTCCACACCTCCTTCACCCGCAAACGATCCTTTTATCCTCCTAAACTCCACAGGCCCTCCTGTTAAAGCAAACCCAATTCCAAATAGCCTCAGGCTCTGGAGGCTTATGTAGGGCGGGGGGGGGGGGAGGGGCCCGGACTGAGGTCAGTATTCCACCTGATTGCAAGCAGCTGGGTTAGAGATCAGGTGTCCAGGGAGGAGGCCCTAGCAGCTTCATTATAAGAGGGGATGACTGTGAGAAAGATAAGGTAGGATAGGATAGGGATAAGGGATAGGATTGGATTTAATCTCTAGCATGAAAGGATTTGTCCAAGGAAACACAAATTCTAAACAGCTCTCCAGAGGGTCTCATTTCTGGCCTGACCCCCACCCCAGGCTTTCTTTCCTGTCTGAGTTCCCTTTCCCTCCTAATAGCCCCCACATCTGAGCTGCTGACACTGTACCCCAGGAGTAGTCAGAGCAGCCTGGCCCTGTAAAGCAGACAAACCATCATTCTGCCAACCTTCAGAGCCCTCCTAAAATCACATCACCTCCAAGAAGTCTTCCCCAACTAAGTCCTCATTTCCCACTATTTGATGCAGAATGGGGTGAGAGAAAACAGCTGATTTTGGTTTTATTTTGTGCACGTGTCCTGTGTTTTAATGTTTCGTTGCTCCTAACGTGTCTGTCTCTAGTCCTTCTCAGAGCTGGAGAAGGAGGCCCAGATGACTGCAGACAACCTAGTAATTTTGAGGGGGTTGGGGGGCAAATACTGTTTCTATGTCTGAGCCAACAAGACAGACTCGTGCTCCCCTTCTCCCCCACACCCACCTCCTGCCCCTTCCAAAACACAGAACTCACTGCAGAATTCACCTCTGGGTAGGAGGCAGTACAGTTTGGGTTTAATGGAAGCAAAATGTCACTGCACCTTCTCCACCAGTCCTGACTGAAACACATGTGAAGTTGTGGAACCTGAACTTAAGAGACACATGTGGATAAGTGAGGAGGCAGGTTCCCTCACCCTGTCTGTCCTTTGCCCTATCCTCTGCTTCTGTGGCTAAACCCGTCAGTCTTCCGCAGGTTCTGTTGTCTCATAGCTGAAGAAGGAGTGGTAGGAGATTGCAGACAACATAGGTTTCTCTGGCAGACACCATTTTCCCTCTCCTCCACCAAACATTAAACCTATCATCTGGAGAGGTGAGGTGCATAGGCAGACCACCTCATTAAGATGACTGAAACAATCTGTGCTTATTTATTCATTTATTCACTTATTTGAATTAATGTCTACCTCCCCCTCTAGACTATGAACTCGTTGTGAGGAGGGAATATGTCTGTTTGTTGCTTTATTTTACTTTCCCAAGTGCTTAGTACAGTGCCCTGCACACAGTAAGAGATCGATAAATAAGACCAAATGAAGAGGATATCAGTGTCAGACACAGAAAGGTCCCTTCTCCAGTCAGTCAATTGTATGTATCGAGAGCTTACTATCTGCAGGACACTGTACTAAGCACTGGGAGAGGACAATCCAACAATAAGCAGACATATTCCCTGCCCACAACGAGCTTACAGTCTAGAGGGGGAAAGAGACATTAATATAAATCAGTAAATTACAGATATGTACATGAGTATGGTGGAGGTGGGAGGTGAGAGGAATAAAGGGAGCAAGTCAGGGCATCACAGAAGGGAGTGGGAGAAGAAGAAAGGAGGGTTTTGTTAGGGAAGGCCTATGGTAGGAGATATGTCTTTAGTAAGGCTTGGTTCTAGGGTGGGGATGTGGGTGTCACTGTCTGTCAGATTTGACAAGGGAGGTCAGTCCAGGCCAGAGGAAGGGTGTGGGCGAGAGATTGGCAGCATGATGGATGAGATCGAGGTAAAGTGAGAAGGTTGGTTTTAGAGAGGTGAACTGTGAGGGCTGGAGTGGAGGAGAGTAGTGAGGTGAGATAGGAGGGGGCAGGGTGACTGAGTGTTTTAAAGTCCATGGTGAGGAATTTTTGTTTGATACAGAGATGGATGGGGAAATATGGCCTGAATATTTCTGTAGAAAAATGATCTGGGTAGCAGATTGAAGTATGGATGGGAGTGAGGAGAGACAACAGGACAGAGGATGTGTGGACAGGGTTTTGGGTGCCAGGAGGTTTGTCCCATCTATAGAATTAAGGGTCCCAGGGTTTGTCAGTCCCATAGTCACTTCAGATAGAACCAGTTCCCCACACAGAGCCCCGACCCCTGTTTCCAGAACAGGCTTCCTTGCCATGAGGAATATTTCCTTCCTCCCTGTTCTCCCCCTTGGAGTAAACCCATCGTTCATGCAAACAGACCCAGACATTACCTCCCATTTCACGTGGAAGCCGAAAGTGCGGCTCAATCTTTCAACAGCAGGGTGAGCCTGAGGACGGACCTTACTGGGCCCTCACTGCAGGGAAAGAGTCCTTCGGTAGGGTGATGCATCGAGTGGCTTTTCTAGAAAGAGATGGGCAGATTTGCCCCTTGCTCATCCAGCCCTGAGCTGTGCAATGTCAGGGGAGTGAAGGACGTGGTGCTTCCTCTGAGGTCTCAGAGCTAGCCTGACACAGAACTGGGGGAATCAGATGGGTAGGCCGACAGGAGTGGGGCAGCCCAGAACTTCTCAGGCCATTCTGGCTGACACACTCCTGGCATTGTGAGAACTGGTCCCAGAAGACACTACTGTATGAATGACTGTGGAGGCACAAGTCTCACCATCCTGCCCTCCGTCAGCAGCTAAGAATCACATCTGTCAAACACTCTGGTCTCCAGAAAAACTGATGTCTGAAAGAAAGGGACAGAGAGTAGGTTGAAAACAATCTAGTTTTCATTTGAGGTTAGGTGGACACCCAGATAACTACAATGACTGCTTCACTCTGCCCAACTAACACGGATCCACACCCCACTCCTCAGATCCCCAGGAGAGGTTCATGTCACAGGGACTGCAAATCCAGAACTGCTGACTGAATCAAGTTGTATCTAGTACAATACCTACCTTCTGTACTCCCACCTCCATCCCGTGTGACTTGGTCTCAGGAACCCACACACGACTCTGCATCTCAAATACAAATGGAGTGGAAAAAGTAACTGACACTGTGTCCTCCTGACAGAGATGCCCAGAAGCCACCACTGTCCACCACAAAGCCTTATTGTCTGACAAGTGTTCATTCCTCTGTGGGGCTGAGACTACACATGGTGGCCCTGCAGATGGAACAGGAACAAGGAGGTTGGACCTGTCTACAGAATAAAGGGCCCTGAGTCTTTTCAGACAGTACCTGTGCCCTGCAGAGAGCCCCATCCCTTGTGCTGGGTGTGGAAGCCCCTTCCTCACTATTCCCCCCTTTAAGCTAACTCTATCATACACACACATTCAATGGTGTTTATAAATAATAATAATATAATAATAATGGTATTTGTTAAGCGCTTACTATGTGCCGAGCACTGTTCTAAGTGCTAGGGTAAATACAGGGTAATCAGGTTGTCCCACGTGAGTCTCCCGTTTTACAGGTGAGGTAACTGATACACAGAGAAGTTAAGTAACTTGACTAAGGTCACACAGCTGACAAGTGGCAGAGCTGGGATTTACTGAGCTATTACTGTGTGCAAAGCACTGTTCTAAGTGCTTGGGAGGTTACTAAATTACCACAAGCACACATTCCCCCCCCCCACAATTAGTTCACAGCCATACACATACACACACTCAGTAACCTTCCCTTTTGGAGGACTACGATACCCATGGCTCCTTCTTGACAGCAGGGCATGTCTGAACATTGACCTCTGTCGACATTAGAGACATGGGCCTCAGGGCTGGAGAGATGCTTTGAGCAGTTTCTTCAGATGTATTAGTTAGATTTTCCCCTTTGCCATCCTGCCCTGACCCGGGTGCTGCTTGGGGGTTGCGGCTGTAGGGCTTTGAGCAGAATGGACATGCAGTGGAGGAGTGGGGAGGTGGGACGGTCCTCAGGATTCACTCAGGCCTCCTCTGGGGATGGGCACAAGAACCTTGGTCTCATGGGAGGAGGGTGGCACTGGAGCATTTCCTCTGGTCCCAGCCGATGGTCATGTAGAGCTGTGGGCCCTGGTCTTGAGGCACCGGCATTCGCGATCCTGAGGGTCTAATCGGGACCACATATTTTGGAAGGAAAACCAGTGCTCAGAGCTGGGTTCGTGGGGGTGTTGGAGAAGCACAGAATAACCTTGTTTTGCTAAAACGTTTTTACCACTCTTCCCCAGCTGCCCAACATGTTTAGGTAGACACCCAGACAACTGCTGCTCATTTGACTGTCACACTCTGCCCTACTAACACTTGCCCATCACCTCCTCAGATTCCCAGAAGAGACATATTCTTCAGAGACAGGAGGTCCAGAACGACACACTACATAGAATTCCGTTTCTAGTAAAAAACTGGCTTTGTCCTAGCATCTGTTGACTTGATCTCAGCTAGGAAACTACAAATCACTATTTCTCCGTAAGGAAGTGGATGGACACATTGATTGACACATGGTCCTTCTCCTGACCTAGATGCCAAGAAGCTGCCACTGACAGTCAAAGAAGGGATCCTTCTCTGGGGGACTGTGGGCACTTGGAGGTTTGACAAGGCTGTAGAAAGGCCCTGGCTCTTCTCAGACCCACAGTTGAGTCACACAGGGCCAGGCCCCGGCCTCTGTTCCCAAACTTAACCCCTGTGCTAGTGGCAGCCCTCTCCTCACTATTTCTTCCCCCATCCAACAGTCTCTCACACAAACATGACCTTCCCTTCGAAGGGGAAGCAAGGCCTTCTCATTGGTGGGCTAGTCTGGGAATTGACCTCCATGAACCCACACTTCAGTGAGGCAGTCTCGGGGCTGGGAGGAAGAACCCAACCGTATCGGGGAAGGAAAGAGACGGGTTGGGGGTTTTAAACAACCAAGTTTGGAACAAACACTAGACTTCCCATCCGCTAAAACACTGACCCGAATGCCAAGAGAGGATTAGAACAGTGCTCGGCACATAGTAAGCGCTTAACAAATACCAACATTATTATTATTACAGTTGTAGTAGCTGGCTGCAACAGTGTCCTTTTACGACTTACCCAAGATCCTCTTCACCTCCAGATCCCCAATTCTCTTATGCCAGGAACTCCAGTCCCCTCTAGATTGTAAGCGTGTTACTGTCCCAAGCCCTTAGTACAGGGCTCTGCACACAGGAGGCACTCCGTCAATCCAATTGATTGAATGAAGGTGCAGAACTCCATGCACACAGGATAGAATTTGGTTTCTGGTACAACACCTTCTGTCTTCTGTCCTCCCAACCCATAACCCTGTTGAATACTTCTCAGGCAGGAGTCTGCACAACTCTGCATTCAGAGAGAAATAGGGTAGCGACAATGATAGACAGTCTGACCTCCTCCTGACATTAGACTCCACAAGCTTTCTCACTGAACTAAAACGGATCCCATCTCTGGAGAGTGACGCTGTGCAATGACCCTGCAGAGAGGAGTATAGTCCCAGGGATACTTGACCCATCTATAGAATTAAGGGCCTTGGGTCTTCTCAGTCCCAGGCAAATCAGACAGAACTAGCTTCCTGTACCGAGTCCAGGCCCCTGTTCTCCCATGAGTGGGAGCTGCCAAATAATTCTTCTTTCCCTTTAGTTTTCACACACATTCATAGCCTTCTCTTTGGGGTAGCAATGCAGCCCACTCAATAAGAGGGAAATCTGGGAGTAGACTCTGTCCACAGCATAAGAGAAGCAGCATGGTTTAGTGGAAAGAGCATGGGCTTGGGAGTCAGAGGTGGTTGGTTCTAATCCCAGCTCTTCCACTTGTCATCTGTGGGGCTTTGGGCAAGTCACTGAATTTCTTTGTGCCTCAGTTACCTCATCAGTAAAATGGGGATAAAGACTGTGAGACCTGATAACCTTATATCTATCCCAGTGCTTAGAACAGTGCTTGACACATAATAAGCTCTTAACAAATACCATCATTATTATGATTGAGAGAGATGATCCTCGAGGCCAAGGAGGCATTGTGCAACTGCTCTGGACAGATGCCCCTGACCCCTGGCCCCAGAACCACCCTCGGGTCTGAGAGTAGCAGCCTGCCCCTAGCGGGCACTTGAATAATAGGTACTCAGGGCAACAGCTCCTCTCTATCGCTGCCTGGTGGCAACAACCATGGTCTAGGAGGCTGCCCTTCTCAATAGACCCATGGTGGTACTAGCTATGGTTCTGTGAGGCTTCACCTCTCTATTATGCCTCGGTGGCACTGATTTTTTTTCATGGTGTTTGTGAAGCATGTACTCTTTGCCAGTGTTGGGTTAGAGAGAAGCTCATCCGTTTGGAGTGAGTCCACTTCCCACATGGGATTCACAAGTCTTACTTCCCATTTTAGAAATGAGATAACTGAGGCTCAGAGAAGTGAGGTGCCTTGCCCACCATCACCCAGCAGAAAAGTGTTCGAGGCTGAACTAGGAGCCCGGGCTGTAGCCACGAGGCGGCGCTGCTTCTCTCCCAGATGCTGATTCTGGGCAGCCGCGCTCCTCTATCGCCCCCTGGTGGCACTTTGCTTCAATAGCGCCGGCTTTATTCCCTGGGCCTCCACCTCGTCTCTGTCGCCTCCTACTCCTTTTCCCAGGCCTCTCGCCTCCTACTCCTCTTCCCAGGCCTCCCCCTGGTCTGGAACTCCCTCCTTGCTCCACATAGGCCAGACCGCCACTCTGCCCATCTTCAAAGCATTATTAAGGTGACAACTCCGCCAAAAGCCCTTCTCCAGTTAAGCCCTCTTTCCCCATGCTCGCTCCTTCGCCCTTCTGCATCGTCTACACACTTGCATCTTGTGACCTTTGGACATTCACTATTTTCCCTACAGCATTCATGTGCCTATCTGTAAACTATACCGATTTTGTACAGAAATGCAGTAGTTGTGTGCACAGAGAGGGGGTAGTTAATAATTATAATGTTAATAATGAATAATAATTGTGGCATTTCTTCAGCATTTAAAATATGCCAACCACTGTATTAAGCATTGGGATAGATATAAGAAAATTGGGTTGGACACAGTCCTTGACCCACGTGGAGCTCACAGTCTCAATCCCCATTATAGAGAGTACGTAACTAGGCACAGAGGAGTGTATTGACTTACCCAAGGCCACACAGCAGACATGTTGGTATTTGTTTAGCGCTTACTATGTGTTGAGCACTGTTCTAAGCGCTGAGGGAGATACAGGGTAATCAGGTTGTCCCACGTGAGGCTCAAGTCTTAATCCCCATTTCACAGATGAGGTAACTGAGGCACCAAGAAGTCAAGGGACTTGCCCAAAGTCACACAGCTGGGATTAGAAACCAAGACCTCTGAATACCAAGCCCGTGCTCTTTCCACTGAGCCACGCTGGATCCCGGCTGGATTATTGTGTCAGCCTTATTTCTGATCTCCCTTCCTCCTGTCTCTCCCCGCTCCAGTCTATTCTTCATTCCCCTGCAGAAACGCTCTGGGCATGTCACTACCCTCCTTAAAAACCTCCAGTATTTGCCTATCTGCCTCCACGTGAAACAAAAAATTCTCACTCTGGGCTTTAAGGTCCACCTTGTCCTCTCCTACCTTTCCTCCCTTCTCTCTTTCTACTGCCCACCCCACATTCTCTGCTCCTCTGCCACTCACTTCCTCCCCATCCCCCGTTCACGCCTATCCCGCCGTCGACCTTTGGCCCACGTCCTACCACTGTCTTGCAATGCCCTCCCTCCTCACCTCAGCCAAACTAACTCTCTTCCCCTCTTCAAAGCCCTACTGAGAGCTCACCTACTCTAAGAGGCCTTCCCAGACTGAGCTTCCCCTTTTCCCTCTGCTTCCTCTGCTCCCTCTCTGCTCCCCCCCAGCCCTCTGCTCTGTCCACTTTTCCCCTTCACCTCCCCTCAGCTAAGCCCCCTTTCCCCCCTTTCCAGCTGCTCCTCCCCATCTCCATTGCCCTCCCCTCAGCACTGTGCTCATTTGTATATATTTGTATTACCCTATTTATTTTGTTAATGAGGTGTACATCCCCTATATTCTATTTATCGGGATTAAGTTGTCTTGTTTTTGTCCGTCTGTCTCCGCTGATTAGAATGTAAGCCTGTCAATGGGCAGGGATTGTCACCATCTGTTGCCGAATTGTACATTCCAAGTGCTTAGTACAGTGCTCTGCACGTAGTAAGCGCTCAATAAATACTATTGAATGAATGAATGAACAAGTGGCGGAAACAGGATTAGAACCCATTACCTTCTGACCCCCAGGCCCATGCTCTATGCACTAAAGAGAGAAGGTGGTGAAAACATAATGGTAATTATTGAGCATTTACTGTGTGCAAAGCATGGTAGGACATGCTGAGGGAGTACAATATTGACTTATTATTATGGTATTTATTAAGCACTTATTATGTGCCAGTGCACTGTTCTAAGCACTGGGGTATATGCGAGGTAATCAGATTGAACCCCTGTGGGGCTCACATTCTTAATCCCTATTTTACAGATGAAGTAACTGAAGCACATCGAAGTTAAGTGACTTGCCTAAGGTCAAATGGCAGACAAGTAGAATTAGAACCCATGTCCACTGACTCCCAAGCCCGTACCCTTGCCACTGGGCCATGTTGTCATGGGCAGGGAATTTGTCTGTCCTACTGACCTCTCCCAAGCGCTTAGTACAGTGCTCTGCACACAGTAAGCACTCCATCAATCCAATTGATTGATTGAAGGTGCAGAACCGTACAGTGGAGACAGGATTAAAACCCATTACCTTCTGACTTCCAGCCCCATGCTCTATGCACTAAAGAGAGAAGGTGGTGAAAGCATAATGGTAATTATTGAGTATTTACATGGTAGGACATGCCGGGGGAGTACAATACTGAGTTATTATTACCGTATTTGTTAAGCACTGTTCTAAGCATTGGGGTGGATGTGAGGTAATCAGATTGACCCATGTGGGGCTCACATTTTTAGTCCCTATTTTACAGATGAAGTAACTGAAGCGCAGAGAAATTAAGTGACTTGCCCAAGGTCTCACAGCAGACTAGTAGTGGAGCCAAAATTAGAACCCAGGTCCACTGACTCCCAAGCCCATGCTCTTGCCACTAGGGAATGTTGTCATGGGCAGGGAATGTGTCTGTCCTACTGAACTCTCCCAAGCGCTTAGTACTGTGCTCTGCACACAGTAAGTGCTCCATCAGTCCAATTGATTGATTGAAGGTGCAGAATCGCATGCTGGATAGAATTCAATTTCTACTCTAATAAATGCCTTCTGTCCTCCAGCCCATACTCCTGATGACTTCAGCTCAGGCAGGAATCTGCACAACTCTGCTTCTCAGAGAGAAATGGGGTAGAGACACTGATAGATACCCCAACCTCTTGACATTGGATCCCACAAACTTCTGCACTGAGCCCAGACAGGTCCCTTCTCTGGGACCTGAAGCTGTGCAGTGACCCTGCAATCAGGACTATAGATCCAGGGAGGCTTGCCCTGTCTTTAGAATTAAGGAACCTGGATCTTCCTCCATTCCTGCTCTTTCGACCTTTTGCATCATCAGGGCACTGCTCTGCACTGTCAGACAAGTCAGACAGAGTTAGTTTCCTTCACAGAGCCCAGGTCCCTGTTCTCCCATGAGTGGCAGCTGCCTCATATCACTCTTCTTCCCCCCATTATTGACACTCACACACACACACACCCTTTTCCCTTTGGGCTAGCAATACAGCCCACTCAGTAATGGGGAAAATATGGGAGTTGACTCTGCCTACAGTGTAAGAGAGATGATCCTCGAGGCCGAGTACAAGCACTGAGCTGCAGCTGCTCTTGGAGAGAGAATCACCCTCGGGTCTGAGAGCAGCAGTCTGCCCCCTGGTGGCACTAACAGGAATTCTAGGTGGCTGCTTTTCTCTATCGCCCCTTGGGGACAGCTGGCTCCCTGGTGGTATTAGGTATCTTTCAAGTGGAGCTGCGCCTCTCCCTTGCCCCCTGGCGGCACCCTCATTATACTGGGAGGCTGCACCTCAGCATGGCTCAGTGGAAAGAGCACGGACTGGGGAGTCAGAGATCATGGGTTCAAATCCCTACTCTGCCGCTTGTCGGCTGTGTGACTTTTGGGAAAGTCACTTAACTCCTCTGGGCCTCAGTTACTTCATCTGTAAAATGGTGATTAAGATTGTGAGCCCCACATGGGACTACCTGATCACCTTGTATCCTCCCCAGCGCTTCGAACAGTGCTTTGCACATAGTAAGCACATAACAAATACCTACATTGTTATTATATTATTACCGCCTCGTGGCAGGATAGTATGGTACTGCAGTTGGTTTCTTGTGTGAAGCTGTGCTTCTCTATCACCCCCTCGTGGCAGTAGGCATCTGTCTGGGTAGCTGCGCCTCTCTATTGCTGCCTGGTGGTCGCCAGGGGGCGGGGTGGGGGGAGAATTAACCTGATTGCTTCTGGGGCTGGGGTGGGAGGGGCTAATAACAACTTGAATCCTGAGGGTCCTAACAATACATTTTGTCTCACAGGGGTCCCAATTGCCCACGTGGGCTCCCAGAAGTTCCAATAACCCACTTGGGTGCCCAATAAGCCATTTGGGGTCCTGGGCCCCCCGATAATGCACTAAGCCTCCCGCGGGCCCAAGTACCCGACTTGAGCTTACGGAGACCCCAGTAACACACTTGGGCCCTTGGGGTCCTCAATACACCACTTTGGTGCCCAGTGGCCTCAATACTCCATTTGAGCCCCTAAGAGCCCCAATAATCCAGCCCCCTCACCCACCGCAGGTGGCATAACAACCCACCTGAGTGCCTCAGGGGTCCCAGTCACTCATTTAAGCCTCTGAGGCCCCAGTGACCCCACTACATTTCCCCGTGGGGTGTAATAAATCACTTGGGCCTCCAGGGGATAAAATAACCAACTTATGCTCCCAGAGGACATAATTACCCAATGAAGTCCTCGGGGATGCCAGTGACCCACTTGTGGCCCCATGAGCCCCAGGAATGTATACTCACCATTGCTCTCTGGGCCAATCCATCATTTTTATTGAAATCTCATTGTATGCAGAGCACTGAACAAAGCACTAGGGAGAGTACAGCATAACAAGCTTCTAGACTGGAAGCCTGGGCTGGGTAGGAATTGTCTATCTTTATTGCTGAATTGTACTTCACCAGAAGCTTAGTACAATGCTCTGCACCTAGTAAGAGCTCAATAAATACAATCGAATGAGTGACTGAGTGAACAATCATGACACACTTTGCTTTCCCACAGTGAGCTTAATCCTAGAGGGGGGAGGCAGACATTATAATAAAATAATAAAAAAATATATAACAGATATGCATAGGGTTTAGGTGAAAAGTAAAAGAGTTCTGTTTTAGGCATATTGAGGCGTGGGAGACTCCAGAGACAAGGGAGGTGTCAGATGTAAAGGAGATCCACGTTACACCGTGAAGATCTCATTGGCCATGGTGACTCCGAGCAGTCTGTGTCCAGTGGAAGGACTGGCAACTGGTCAGTTTTGACTTAGGTCTTTGGGTATCTGACCTCTCCACTCAGTTCCCCCGTCAACACGAGTAATGATTCTTCAAAAAGGATGATCCAAATGACAACCATGGTTTTAGGGTGGAAGGGCTAGAGCCCCCTATCCTGGCTAGTCAGAACCAATGAAGTCAAGTCCCTCAGGAGATTGCAGTTGAGCTGAGGAAACAGGTACCTTTCATGGTCTAGGACTTTTTCCTTCTGGTAATTTGAAGTATCTAGGTGCTTAAGGTTAGTGAATGCCCAAGTCTTTAAGCTATGATAGCACTGAAGTAACCATTTGGGGTGAGGGGTGGGGGAATAGGGTGGAGAGATGAAAGATTTATCATGCGCTGCCTCCCTGGAGAAAATGTCATCGCAGAAGATCCTTAAAAGTGTTAGGCAATGGTCTGCTGCATGAGAAGGTCAGGAGTCAAAGGAAAAAGGCTAAGCAGGAGGCAGTGAGAGAGCCGAGAGTGCATGAAAGAAAGAGAGAGGTCCAGTGTGTAGCTTACTTCAAGGGTGAAATGTGTGGACTGAGTTGTAGGGGAAGAAGAGTAAAGCCAGGTAGTGGATATCTGTGGGACCACCTGAAGTCTAAAAGAGTGGCACAGCACGAAACTAGAAGAAGATCCCAACTTGGGGGTCACCCACTGGTAAGAAGAAGGAGGCAGAGGAAGTGTCAGAGGAAGGACAAAAAAGAGACGCCAGAGGAGAAAGGCCAAGGGGGGCTGTGTTGGGGTAAATTGAAAGTACCTAGTGTTCATGGGTGAACAGGTTGGTCCACAGTGAGGGAAGCAGCTGAGAGGTCGAGAAAAGACCGGACAGAAGGCAGAAGACAGGATAGATTTGGGAAGGAGGAGGAGGGAGGAAGCAAACATGGCCTAATGGACAGAGCACTGGACCTGGGAGTTAGAAGGACCTAGGTTCCAATCCCAGCTCCTCCACTTGATCGACTATGTGACCCTTGGGCAAATCACTTCACTTCTCTGTGCCTCAGTTGCCTCATCTATAAAATGAGGATTAAGACTATGAGCCTCGTGTGGGAAAGGAACTGTTTCCAACCTGATCAGCTTGTGTCTGCCTCCAGCACATAGTACATGCTTTAACATATAGTAAGCACTTAAATACCATCTTTATTGTTATTGTTATAAGAGGAGAGGCGGGCAGAGTAAGGAGAGCAGGAGAAGGGGGTGCCTGGCAATCATTAGTCTCAAAGAAATAGAGCTCCATTTTTGATGCGATTGAGGGGTCCTCAAGTCCAAGATGAAGTATTGAGCAACTTCTGTTTAGAAAACGTAATAGCTGGTCAGATTTTACTCAAATCATTCCCCCCCAAGATGGGGAGGGAGAGAGAGGGAAGAGAGATGGGGAAGGGAGGGGACGGGGTAGGGGGAGGGAAGGGTTGGGGAGAGGGGATGGACCGGAGTAACAGAGAGGAGGACCCCATCACATACAACACCTTTCTTGTGGGGCAATGTGATCTGCTCCATGGGGCTCAGTGGTGGGGCAAATCTGAGAATGGATTTTGCCTGTATCCGCACTGCAAAAGGATGGTTGTGAAGTCCAGGGATGAAGTTTAAGAAACCTCTGTTCCCTCACGTCATCCTACCCAGAGGTGGGGCAAGAGAGTCAGGTGGCGAAGAGACGCCTCATCTCTCTCTTTCCTCTCTCTCTCACTTTGTTTCTTTCTCTCTCTCTCTTTCTTCTTCTCTCTCACACACATACCACACACACACACAGAGTCGGACTTGACACTGACCTCCCACTCTCCTGGAAACGTCCCTTCTGTGGGTTGCTTAAGAGCTATGGCAAGGCAGTTCCAATGACGAGGACATTCACTATGAACGCTCTACCCTACTCTTCACACCGGAGCAGTCTCCCCCACCTGAGACCCCCTTCCTTCCCTCTCCTCACCCGCAAATATCAGGCCCGAAATGCCGGTAATTCGTGAGTCTAGAGATTGGCAGCACTTTGAACATGTCCAGAAGTCAGTTCTAGTTCAATGCCTGCATCTACCGGTGCGCAGCTTGTATGCTTGACTGTCAATGCAACTTATCTACTGTGCCTCACTTTGCTCTTACCCCTGAAATCCATCTCCCTTCCCACTAACTGGTCACCTTCTGTTCTCGCATCTATACTTCACTCTCGTGGTGAACTCCTTCATTCTCACGGCCTTCATTCCCACCCCAAAATCTACATCTTCTCCTCTGTTCTATCTCCCCTCCCTCCCAGGCTTGCCTTCTCCTGCCTCAGAACATCTCCACCTGGATCTTCTACCGATACCTAAAACTCATATGTCCACAGATTGAGAGTCTCTTATCTTCCCTGACTTTCCTGTCACTGTGGAAAGCACACTATCCTTCCTGTCTCACAAGCCTGCAACCTTGGTGTCATCCTTCACTCTGCTCTCTCATTCATTCCACATATCCAATCTGCCACCAAAACCGCTGTCTCACCTTCACAACATCACCAAGATATGCCCTTTCCTCTCCATCCAAACTGCTACCATGTTAGTACAGTTGCTCATCATAACCCAACTGGATTACTGCATCAGCATCCCTGCTGATCTCCCAACCTCCTGTTTCTCCCCACCTCAGTCCACACCTCACTCTGCTTTCTGGATTATTTTTCTACAGAAACAAATCTCCAGTAGTTGCCTATCAACCTCGACATCAAGGAAAAATTCCTCACTATTGGCTTCAAAGCTCTCCATCACCTTGCCCCCTCGGACCTCACCTCCTTTCTCTCCTTCTACATCCCAGTCTGCACACTCTGCTCCTCTGGTGCTAACTACCCTTCTCACTCTGCCTCATTTTCGCCTGTGCCCCTGCCATTTGCCTCTGGCCCAACATGCCTACCTCTGGCTGGGAAGTGCCGCCCGCCCTCCCTCAAATGCCGCCAAATCAGCACTTTCCTCCCTTCAAAACCCTATTGGAAGTTCATCCCCACCAGGAGACCTTCTCAGACTAAGCCCCCCTCTTCCTCTACTCCCCCCTCCCCTCCACATTGCCCTGACCCCCTCCTCTGCTCTACCCCCACCCCACCCCACTTGGTGATTATATAAATATATCTATTCATTTTTATAATGATCGTGCATATATCTATCAATTTATTGTTTATGTTGATGCTGTTTATGCCTGTTTACTTCTCTTGATGTCTGTCTCCCCACTTCTTCGACATTATGCCTGTTGTGGCAGGGACTGTCTCTACTTTTTTGCTTGAATTGTTACCTTCCAAGCGTTAGTACATGCTCTGCACACAATAAGCATTCAATAAATACGATTGGATATGAATGAATGAATCTCCTATTAAAATCCCCATAGCCAATTTCTCAGAGCAGGATGAAGTAGACAGTGGCAACCCCTGCCTTATTCCTGACAATAGCACCAACTAAATGGCTTCCCCAGAAGCCATTGCTCAGACACAGAGGAATCCCTTCTTTGGGGAATGAGAATGTGCAGGGGGAACTCTCAAGGCAGGATTTGGGGCTATCGAGAGAATTAAGGGTCCTGGGTCTTCAGTCCCTGCATCAATTCAAAATAAGAACCAGCACCCTGCACAGACACCCAAACCACATTTCCAGGACCAAGCTTCTATCTCCAAAAGGGCGAAACCCACTGTTTTATGCAACTCAACCCCAGCTAGCTCATCCCTCTCCCCCACCATCATCATGAACACACACACACACACACACACACACACACAAATGTCATTCAAAGAACTACTGAGTGCTTACTTTACGCAGAGCACTTTACTAAGATCTTGGGAGGATACAACTCTGGTCAGTAAATATAATTCTGCCAATAAGAGCTTGTCCTTACCCGAGCACTCAGTACAGTTGCTGGGCACATGGAAAGTGATTAAATACCATAAAAAAGAACTTAGTACAGCGGCCTGTACACAGTAAGCACTCATTAAATATCACTGACATTTGATGAAGAAGCCTACAGTCCAGAAGAGCATCTTACAGGACCCAATCTAAATCCCCATCAACAACAAACAAGCAAGAAGGGTATCCCTTTCCAAAACACACCAATTAAATAGTGGATGAGGCAGACCTTCCTTCGATTTCCATTCATTTCTTCCTCATATTTAACCCCATTAGCCCTAGCAGCAGCGGCCAAACAATGCACCCACCTTTTGTAACGGTCCACAGCTAGGAAGATCGGATCTTCCTGAAAGCCAAATGGGACAATGGCAATGGGAATGGAGTCAAAACAAGCCAGGAGGCTCCTCTGATCGATGGGAATTTTCTCTCCCCCACCACCTCTGCCTGAGGAGATGCTCCCCTCCTCATACAGCCCCTACATCCTCTCCGGCCTATGACTGAGATTTACTTCAGTCAGTCGATCATATTTATTGAGTCCTTACTGGAGGCAGAGCATTTATTGTTGTATTGTAATCTTCCCAAGCACTGAGTAAACAGACACATTCCCTGCCAACAACGAGGCTTACTTTGGCCACTTCCTCAACAGGCTTTAGAGCGATGCAGGGCCTGAGCGGTCACTGTCACTGTAAGAGTACCAGTGATTCAGCCTGCCCTATGTCTATATGGGTTTTTGCTGGCTACTACAGGTCTCGGAAGCATCCTGGCCATTCCAGTCGGCCTTCCCAATAGCCAACCATGGCCACGGACACTACACAATGTCCAGCTCAACGCCACATCCCTTGAAATGAGGGCTTCATCACCAAATAACACGCCAGGACATCTACTCAGAGCTTATTTAGTGGTAAGCACTGTGTTGAAAAGGGAAAAAGGTGAGGCTAGGACAAAAGCTTAGGCCAGGGAAAAGGTAAGACAAGTTAAGGCTAGGGGTAAAGGTTATGCTAGGCGAAAAGGGTTAGCTAAGGGAAAAGAATAGGGTCAGGGAAATGGTTACAGCTAGGGTGAAAAGGTTAGCCTAGAGGAAAAGGTTAGGCTGGGGGAAATGTTAGGGTCGAGGAGAAGTTAAGCCAGGGAAGAAAGTTAGGCTAAGGGAAAAGGTTGGCTAAATGAAAAGACTAGGCTACGGGAAAAGGATAGCTAGGGGAAAGGTTAAGCCGGGTAAAAAGTTTACACCAGAGGAAAATGTTATGCTAGGAGAAAATGTAAGGCTAGGTTAGGGGAAAAGGTTAGGTTAAGGGAAAAGCCTAGACCAGGGAAAAAGTTAGGCCACAGGAAATGTTTAGGCCAGGGGAAAAGTTTAAGCCAAGAAAAAGGGTATGCTAGGGGAAAAGGTTAGCCAGGGGTAAAAGTTAGGGCCGGAGGAAAAGGTTTAGGGCAGGAGAAATAAGCTAGGCAGGGGAAAAAGGAAGGCCAGGGAGAAAAATTGTGCCAGGGAAAAGGTTAGGCAGGGGAAGAGGTTAGCTAAGGGAACAGATAGGTTAGGGGAAAGGTTAGGCTAGAGGAAAGGTTAGGCTAAGGAACAGATAATCTAGGGAAAGGGAAGCCAGGAAAGGTTTAGGGTAGGGGAAAAGGTTAGGGTAAGGGAAAAAGTTTCGGCTAAGGAAAGGTGTTAGTGCTATGGAAACAGGTTAGCCACCGGGACAGGTTAGGCTAGGGAAAAAGGTTAGGCTAGGGAGAAAAGCTTAGGCCAGGGGAACAGGGTTCGCCAGGGTAAAAGGTAGTCCAAGGGAAAAGGTTAACTAGGAGAAAAGGTTAGGCTAGGGGAAAAAGGTTGGCCAAGCTATAAAGTAGGCCAGGGGAAAAGAGAAGGACAGGGGAAAATGTTGTGCCAGGGAAACAGGTTAGCGAACGGGGAAAGATTAGCAGAGGGGAAAGGTTAGGCTACAGGAAAGGGTTAAATTAGAGAAAAGGATAGGCTAGGTGAAAAGGTTAGGCTAGGGAGAAATAGTTAGGGTTAAGGACAAGGTTAGGGCCAGAGGGAATCTTATAGTCAGGGTGAGAGGTTAGGTCAGGGAAAAGGTTTGGCTAGGGGAAATAAGCCAAGGAGAAGGTTAGGCTATGGAAAAGGTTATGCTAAGGGGAAGAGGTTAGAATAGGGGAAAAGTTTAGGCTAGAGAAAAGGTTAGGCTAGAAAAGTTTAGGCAAGCAAAAAGGTTAAGCTGGGGAAAAGTTAGGCAGGCTAAAAGGTTAGGCCAGTGGAAAAGCTTAGGCCAGGGAACAAGGTTATAGGCCAGGCTAAAAAGATTAGGCCAGTGGAAAAGTTTAGGTCAGGGAACAGGTTAGGCTAGAGGAAAATGTTAGGCTACGGGAACAAGTTAGGGCTAGCGGGAACATGTAGGCTAGGGGGAATCTTTTAGGCTAGGGGAAAGTTAGGCAAGCAAAAAGTTTAGGCTAGGGAAAAGGTTAGGCCAGCTAAAAGGTTAGGCCCATGGAAAAGGTTAGGCCAAGGGGGAGAGAGAAGCAGGGGAAAATGTTGTGCCAGGGAAAAGCTTAGGCCAGGGGAAAAGGTAGGCTAGGGGAAAAGGTTAGGCTAGGGAAGGCTAGCAAGCAAAAACGTTTAGTCCACGGGAAAAGTTAGGCTAGGGGAAACAGGTTAGGAGAAAAGGTTGGGCTAGGGTAAAGGTTAGGAAGCAGGAAAAGGCTAGGCCAGGGGAAAAGGCTAGGCTAAGGGGAAAAGGTTAGGCCAAGGTAAAAGGTTAGGCAGGAAAAGGTTAGGCCTGGGGAAAAGTAGGGCCTGGGGAAAAGGGTAGTTCCAGGGGAAAGGGTTAGGCTAAGGGAACGGTTAGGCTAGAGAAAAGTTAGGCTAGGGAAAAGGTTAGGCCAGGGGAAAAGTTAGGGCAGGGGTAAAGGGAAAAAGGTTAAGCCTAGGGGAATAGGTTTAATCAGGGGGGAAAGTTATACCTTTGAAAAGGGTTAGGCTAGAGTAAAGGTTAGGCTTAGGAAAAGTTTAGGCAAGCAAAAAGCTTAGTCCAGGGGAAAAGGTTAGGCTAGGGAAAGGTTAGACAAGCAAAAGTTAATCCTGGGGCAAAGCTTAGGCCTGGGGAAAGGGTTAAGTTAGAGGAACATGTTAGGCTACGGGAACAGGTTAGGCTAGGGGAAGAGAGCAGGCCGGGGGGAAGGAATAGCTTAGGCTAGGGGATAATGTTAGGCTAGGGGAAAAGTTTAGGCTGGAGAAAAGATTCAGCCAAGGGAAAATGTTAAGCTAGAGTAAAATGTTAGGCCAGGGGAAAGAGAAGGCCAGGGCAAAACGGTAGGGTTAGGGAAAACGTTAGGCTAGGGGAAAAGGTTTGGCCAGGGGATAAGGTTAGGCAAGGGGAAACGTTTAGGCCATGGGAAAAGGATAGGCTAGGGAAAAGGCTTAGGCTAAGGCGAAAGGTTAGGCTAGGGAAAAGTTTAGGTTAGGGGAAAATGTTAGGCCAGGGCATAAGGATATATCCTGAAAAATGTTAGGCTAGAGGAAAGGGTTAGGGAACAGGTTAGATTTGTCTAGGGAAATGTTATGCTAGGGAAAAAAATTAGGCTAAGGGAAAAGGTTAGGCTAGGAGAAAAAGATTAGAACAGGGAAAAGGCTAAGCTAGGGGAAAAGTTTAGTCTAGGGGAATAGGTTAGGTTGTGGGAAATGGTTAGGTTAGCAGAAAGGTTGGGCTAGGGGAAAGGCTGAGCTAGGGGAAAAGGTTAGAATAGGGGGAAAGCTAAAGCCAGGAGAAAAGGTTAGATTACGTAAAGAGGCTAAGCTGGGGAAAAGGGTTAGGCTATGGGAAAAAATTTAGCCAGAAGTTATAATTAAGCTAGGGAAAACTTTATGCTAGGGGAAAACGTTAGGCCAGGAGAAAAGGTTAGGCCAGGGGAAAAGTTTAGGCCAGAGGAAAGGGAGATGAGATTTGGCCAGGGGAAAAGGTTAGGGTAGGGAAAAACTTTTGCCAGGAGAAAGGGTTAGGCTAGGGGAACAGGGTAGGCTAAGGGAAAGTTTAGGCTAGAGGAAAAGGTTAGGCCAGGGCAAAGTTTAGGCGGGGGAAAAGGTTAGGCTAGGGGAAATGGTTAGGCAAAGTGAAAAGTTTAGCTTAGGGGAAAATGTTAGGCTAGAGAAAGGATTACGCTAGGGGGAAAGGTTTAGGCCAGAGGAAAAAGGTTAGTGTGGGGAAAATGGTTAGGCTAGGGGAAATGGTTATATCAGAGGAAAAGGTTAGGCCAGAGGAAAGATTTGGCTATAGAAAGATTAGGTTAGGGAAAGGTTTAGGCTAGAGGAAAAGGTTAGGCTAGAGGAAAAGCTTATTCTGGGGAAAAACTTAGTCCAGGGGAAAAGGGTAGGCCAGCATAAAAGTTTAGGCCAAGGGAAAAGGGAAGGCTATGGGGAATGGTTAGGCTACAGGAAAGGTTAGGCCAGGGAGAAGGGTAGGCCAAGTAGAGGTTAGGATAGGGGAAACGTTTAGGCCGGGGAAAGTTTAGACTAAGGGAAAAGGATTGGATATGGGAAATATTAAGAGTAGAGGAAGGGGAAATGGTAGGCTATTGGAAACGGTTAGGCTAAGGTAAAGGTTAAGGGGAAAAGTTTAGGTTAAGGGAAAGAGTTTAGGCCAGGGAGAAGGTTAGACCAAGGATAAGGTCAGGCTAGGGGAAAAGGTTAGGCTGGATGAAAAGGTAGGACTGGGAGAAGGTCAGACTAAGGAGAAGTTTAAGCTAGGGGAAAAGGTTAGGATAGAGAAAAAGGTTAGAACAGGGAAAAGGCTAAGCTTGGGGAAAAGGTTAGGCTAGGGGAAAAGCTGAGGCTATGGGAAATGGATAGGTTACTGGAAAGCTTGGGCTAGGGAAAAGGTTAGAATAGGGGAAAAGTAAAGGCTAGGAGAAAAGGTTAGGCTACATGAAAAGGCTGAGCTGGGGAAAAGGTTAGGCTATAGGAAAAGGTTTGCCAGGGGAAAAGTTTAAACTGGGGAAAATGTTATGCTAGGGGAAAACAGTAAGGCTAGGAGAAAAGGTTAGGCCAAGGAAAAGGGTTAGGCTAGGGGAAAAGGTTAGGCTTGGCGAAAGATTAGGCTAGCGGGAAAATGTTAGCTAGGGAAAATGTTAGGCTGGGGGAAATGATAGGGTAGGGGAAAAGGTTAGGCCGGGGAGGTTAGGCCAAGAGAAATGGGTACACTATGGGAAACAGGTTAGGCTAGGGGAAAAGGTTAGGCCAGGGAGAAGGTTAGTCCAAGGAGGACATTAGGCTAGAGGAAACATTTAGGCTAGGGGAAAAGGAAAAGGGAAATACCTGCAAGACAAATTGGGACCCAAACAGAAACGAAAATGGTTTGGGGCCAATCCAGCAAGGCAAACTCTGTGGGGGCAAAACTGCAACGAAAATAGTTGGGGGCTATACTGGAAAGGCAAAGGCTGTGGGGCCCAAACCTCTTCAAAGCCCTACTGAGAGCTCACCTCCTCCAAGAGGCCTTCCCCAGACTGAGCTTCCTCTTTTCCTCTGCTCCCCTCCCTTCCCTTCCCACCCACCCTCTGCCTTCCCCTTCCCTTCCCTCAGCTACTGTGCTCATTCATATATATTATTGTATATATTAATTTATTACCCTAATCATTTGTTAATAAGATGTCCATTCCCTTGATTCCAGTTATCTTGATGATGTCTTGTTTTTGTTTTATCTGTTTTTCTTTGCTGTCTGCCTACCTCGTTTAGACTGTGAGCCCATGACATGGACAGGGATTGTCTCTAACTGTTGCCGAACTGTAATTCCAAGGCATAGTACAGTGCTCTGCACATAATAAGGTTCAATAATACTACTCATGAATAAATGAACCCGAACAAAAGGGTTCAGAGCCAAATCTGCAAGGCAAACTCTACGGGCCCAAAACTGGAAACAAAAGTGTTCGGGGTCAAACCTGCAAGGCAAAGGCTGCGGAGCCTAAACCTGCAAGGCAAAGTCTGGGGGGACAAACCTGAAAGGCAAAGGCTGCAGGGCCCAAACTGGAACCAAAAATATTCCAGGCCCACCTGCAAGGCAAAGGCTGCGGGCCCGAACTGGAAATGAAAGGGTTCGGGTCCTAGCCTGCAAGGCAAAGGCTGCCTGGCCCAAAGAGGAACGAGAAGCGCTCAGGGCCCAACCTAAAAGGCGAAGGCTGCAGGGCCCAAAATGGAACCAAAAGGCTTCAGGGTCAAACCTGCAATGCAATGGCTGCGGGGGCCAAACTGAAAAAAAAAAGGGTTCGGGGGAAGACCTGAAAGGCAAACTCTGAGGGGCCAAACTGGAACTTAAAGCATCGAGGCCCACCTGCAAGGCAAAGTTGCAGACCAAAACTGAATGAAAAGGGTTTGGAGCCTAAGCTGCAAGGCAAAGGCTGGGGGGCCATACCTGCAATGCAAAGGTTGTGGGGCCCAAACTTAAACAGAAAGGTTTGGGGAAAACCTGAAAGGCAAACTCTGAGGGGCCAAAGTGGAACTTAAAGGGTTCGGGGCCCAACCTGCAAGGTAAAGTTTGCGGGCCCAAACCTGAACAAAAAGCGTTTGGGGCCAAACCTGCAAGGCAAACTCTAGGGGCCCAAACTGGAACCAAAAGGGTTTGGGCCAAACCTGTGAGGAAAAGACTACAGGGCCCGAACTGGAACCAAATGGGTTCAGGGCCTATGCTGCAAGGCAAAGGCTCATGGGGGCAAAGCTGAAAGGCAAAGGCTGCGGGCCCAACCTGGAAGCAAAAGGTTTGGGGCCAAACAGCAAGGCAAACGCTGCTGGACCCAAACCTGAATGAAAGGATTGGGGACCAAACCTGCAAGGCAAAGGCTGCGGGACTCAAACTGGAACGAAAAGGGTTCGGGGCAAAACCTGCAAGGCAAACTCTAAGGTGCCCAAATTGGAACCCAAAGGGTTCAGGTCCAAACCAGCAAGGTAAAGGCTGTGGGGCCCAAACTGGAACCAAAAGGTTTCAGGGCCAAACCTGCAAGGCAAAGGTTGAGGGGCCCAAACTGGAACCAAAAGTGTTCCCATGCCAAAGCTGCAAGGCAAAGGCTACGAACCCCAAACTGGAACCAAAAGTGTTCGGGGCCCAACATGCAAGGCAAAGGCTGTGGAGACCAAACCTGATTGAAAGGTTTTGGGGGCCAAACCTGAAAGGAAATTTTGAGGGGGCCCAAACTGGAACTAAAAGGGTTCCGGGCCCAACCTTCAAGGCAAATCTGTGGGACCTAAACTGGAGCCAAAAACGTCCCAGGCCCTACCTGCAAGGCAAAGGCTGCGGGGCCCAAACTGGAATGAAAAGGGTTCAGGGCCTAGCCTGCAAGGCAAACACTGTGGGGGCCAAACTGGAACAAAAAGGGTTGGGGGCCA
The DNA here is from genome assembly GCF_004115215.2 of Ornithorhynchus anatinus. Taxonomy (NCBI): domain Eukaryota; kingdom Metazoa; phylum Chordata; class Mammalia; order Monotremata; family Ornithorhynchidae; genus Ornithorhynchus; species Ornithorhynchus anatinus. The sequence continues at coordinate 44,641,533 of NC_041739.1, forward strand.
AACCTGCAAGGCAAAGGCTGTGGGGCCCAAACCCTGAACCAAAAGGGTTTGGAGCCAAACCTGCAAGGCAAACTCTAGGGGTCCCAGACTGGATGCCAAAGGGTTCAGGGCATTATCTTCAAGGCAAACTCTTGAGGGGGCCCAGCTGGTACCAAAATGGTTTGGGTCCAGACCTTCAAAGCAAAGGCAGCAGGACCCAAACTGAAACGAAATGGGTTCGGAGCCAAACCTGCAAGGCCCATCCTGGAAGGAGAAGAGTGAGGAGCTCAATCTGCTATGCAATGTCTGGAGGACCCAAACTGGAATGAAAAAGGTTCAGGGCCAAATATGCAAGGCAAAGATTTGGGGGCCAAACCTGCAAGGCAAACTCTAGGGGGCCCAAACTGGAACTAAAAGGGTTCGGGTGAAACTTGCAAACCAAAAGTGTTTGGGGCCAAACCTGCACAGCAAAGGCTGTGGGACCCAAAGTGAAACAAAATGGGTTAGGGGCCAAACCTGAAAGGTAAACTCTGCAGGGGCAACCTGGAACAAAAAAGCTGGGGTCCATACCTTCAAGGCAAAGGCTGAGGGGCCCAAACTACAACAAGAGGGTTTCGGGACCCAACCTGCTAGGCAAAGTCTACAGGGCCCAAAATGGAACAAAAAGTGTTCGAGGCCCAACCTGCAAGGCAAAGGCTGTGGGACCCAAACTGGAATGAAAAGTGTTCGGGGCCTAACCTGCAAGGCAAACTCTAGGGGGCCCAAACTGGAACCAAAGGGCTTCAAGGCCAAACCTGCAAGGCAAAGGCTGTGGGACCCAAAGTGAAACAAAATGGGTTGGGGCCAAACTTGCAAGGTAAACTCTGCGGGGGCTAAACTGGAACAAAAAATGTTGGGGACCATACCTGCAAGGCAAAGGCTCAGGGGCCCAAACCTGAACAAAAAGGGTTTCGGGGCCAAACTTGCAAGGCAAAGGCTGACTGGCCCAAACTGGAACAAGAGGGATTCAGGGCCCAACCTATTTGGCAAAGTCTCCGGGGCCGAAAATGGAACAAAAAGGGTTCGGGGCCCAACCTGCAAGGCAAACTCTAGGGGGCCCAACTGGAACCAAAAGGCTTAGGGGCAAAACCTGGAAGCAAAGGCTGCAGGGCCTAAACTGAACCAAAAGGGTTCGGGGCAAACCTGCAAGAAAATGGCTGTGGAGCCCAAACCTGAATGAAAATGGTTTGGGGCCAAATGTGCAAGGCAAACTCTAGGGGGTCCAAACGGGTACGAAAAGGATTCAGGGCAAAACCTGTAAGGCCAAGACTGCTGGGCCCAAAGTGGAACTCAAAGGGTTTGGGGAAACCAGCAAGTTAAAGGATGGGGGGGGGGGGGGGCAAACCTGCAGGGCAAACTCTAAGAGACCCAAACTGTAAGCAAAAGGGTTCAGGGCCAAACCTGCAAGGCAAAGGCTGTGGGACCCAAACTGGAAACAAAAGCATTCCGGGCCCAACCTGCAAGGCAAAGGCTGCGGGACCCAAACTGGAACAAAAAGGGTTCCAGATCCAACCTACAAGGCAAAGGCTGCAGGGCCCAAACTGGAAACAGAAGGGTATGGGCCCAAACCTGCAAGACAAAGGCTGTGGGGTACAAACTGGAAGGAAAAACATTCAGGGCAAAACCTGCAAGGCAAAGGCTGCGGGGCCCAAACCTTAATGAAAAGAGTTTGGTGCCCAACCTGCAAGGCAAACTCTAGTGGGACCAAACTGGAACCTAAAGGGTTCTGGGCCAAACCTGCAAGGCAAAGGCTTGGGGGGCAAACCTGCAAGGCAAAGGCAGGGCCCAAACTGGAACCAAATGAGTTCAGAACCAAACTTGCAAAGCAAAGGCTGGGGGAGCAAATCTGGTGGGGGCAAAGGCTACAGGGCCCAAATTAACTCCTTATCTTCCCTCACAAACCCTGTTTTCCCTCTGTCTTTCCTGTCACTGTGGATGGCACTAACATCCTTCCCGTCTCACAAGCCTGCAACCTTGCCAACCTTGACTTCACTCTCTGATTCACACCACATATCCAATCCATCCCCAAAACCTGCCGGGCTCACCTTCAGAATATCACCAAGATCCACCCTTTTCACTCCATCCAAACCACTACCACATTAGTACAATCACTCAATCTATCCTAACTGGATTACTGCATCAACATCCATTCTGATCTCCTAACCTCCTGATCCCCCCATTTCAGTCTATACTTCACTCTGCTGTCTGGATTATCTTTCTACAGAAACGCTCTCCATCACATTGCCCCCTCCTAACTCACCTCCCTTCTCTCCTTCTGCAACCCAGCTCGCACACTCTGCTTCTCTGGTACTAACCTTCTCACTGTGCCTTGTTCTCAACTGTCCCGCCATTAACCCCTGGGCCACATCCTACCTCTGGCCTAAAATGCCCTCCATCTTCATATCCGCCAATCACACTTCCCCACTTCAAAGCCCTACTGAAGACTCACCTCTTCTAGGAGGCCTTCCAAGACTAAGCGCCCTTTTCCTCAGCTCCCCCTTCCCCCATCACCCCGACTCACCCCCTTTGCTCTACCCCGCCTCCCCACCCAACAGCACTTACATATCTATAATTCTATTTATATTAATGCCTATTTACTTGTTCTGATGTGTCTATATATCTATAATTCTATTCATTTTACTGATGCTATTGATGTCTGTCTACCCCCTTCTAGACTGTGAACCCGTTGTGGGCAGGGATTGTCTCTCTTTGTTGCTGAATCGTACTTCCAAGCACTTAGTACAGTGTTGTGGACACAGTAAGTGCTCAATAATAATAATATTGGTATTTGTTAAGTGCAGAGCACTGTTCTAAGCGCTGGGGTAGATACAGGGCAATCAGGTTGTCCCACGTGAGGCTCACAGTCTTAATCCCCATTTTACAGATGAGGGAACTGAGGCACAGAGAAGTTAAGTGACTCGCCCACAGTCACACAGCTGACAAGTGGCAGAGCCGGGATTCAAACCCATGACTTCTGATTCCCAAGCCCGGGCTCTTTCCACTGAGCCATGCTGCTTCTGAATGAATAGAAAGACCGGAGAAAGGCCAGGAATAGGTGGACAATAAGAACTCAATAAATACGAATGAATGAATGAATGAATGAATGAATGAATGAATGAATGAATCCTCCTCCTGGTCCTGGCCCTGGCCTTCCTCCTCGGCCTGGACCTGGCCCTTCTCCCCTGCCTGGTCTGGACCTGCTCCTCCATCTGGTCTTGGCACTCCTCCTCTGCCTTGTCCTGGCCCACATCCTCCACGGGATCATGGTCCTCCTCCTGCATCTAATCCGGGCCTTCCTCCTTGGCCTGGTCCTGGCCCTTTCCCTCCACCTATTTCTGGTCTCCCTCCTCCTCCTGCTCCTAACCCTCTTCCTTTGCCTGTTCCTGTCCCTTCTCCTCTGCCTGATCTTGGCCCTCCTCCTCTGCCTGGTCCTGGCCTCCTCCAGTGCATGGTCCTAACCCTTCTCTTCTGCCTGGTCCTGGATCTTCTCCTGTACCTGGTCCTGGCGCTCCTCCCCGATCTGCTCCTGCTCTTCTTCCTCTGCCTGGTCCTGACTCTCCTCCTGCACCTGATCCTGGTCATGGTCCTCTGCCTGATTCTGGTCCTCGTTCTTTTCCACCACCTGGGCCCTGGCTCTCCTCCTCCACCTGGTTCTATCCCTCTACCTTCCCCTTGAGACTAACCATTCTATTTAGCCTGTTTCTAGACCTCCTTCTCCACCCTATCCTGACCTTACTCCTCCACCTGGTCCTATCCCTCGTCCTAGACCTGATCCTGGCCCTCCTCTTCCACCAGGTCCTGACCCTCAACCTATTCCTGCTCTTTGTCCTTTTTCTTTACATGTTAGTGGTCCTTCTCTTCCACCTGATCCTGACCCTCCTCCTCCACCTGGTCTGGCCCTTCTCCTCAGCCTGGTCATGGATCCCTTCCTCCACCTGATCCTTGACTTTCTCCTGTGCCAGGTACTGGCCCTCGTCTTCCACATGGTCCTGACCCTTATTCTGCACCTGGTCCTGCTCTTGGCCCTCCACCTCCTCTTGGTCCTGGCCCTCTTCCAGCAACAGGACCTGGCCCTCCTCCTCCATTTGTTCCTGACCCTCATCCTCCTTGCCCTTCTCTGCCTATTCCTGGCACTTCTCTTGATTCTGTCCCTCCTACTCGACCAGCTCCCGGCCCTTCTCTTCCTCCTCATCTTGGAATTCCTGGTCCACCTAGTCCTGACCCTCTTCTTACACCTAAGCCTGACCCTCCTCTGCCTGGTCCTGGGCCTCCTCCTCCACCTGATCCTAGCCCTTCTCCACCCCCTGATCCTGTCCCTCCTCCCCCTAGTACTGGCCCTCCTCTGAGGCTGGTCCTGACGCTCATCTTCCTCTTGGTCCTGGACCTCCTCTTCAGCTGGCACTTGGCCTTCCGCTCCTGCCTGCTCTGAACCATCTCCTCTACCTGGTCCTGGCTCACCTCCTCCACTGCATTCTGGTCCTCCTCCTCTGTCTGGTGTTGGCCACCTTCTCCACCAGATTCTGACCCTCCTCCTCTGCCTGGTCCTAGCCCTCCTCCTGTGCCTTGTCCTGCTCCTAGCCCTGGGCCTCCTCCCTCACCTGATCCTGGTCCTGGCCCTTCTCCTCTGCCTGGTTATTGATCGCCTCCTCCCCCTTGTCCTGGACCTCCTTCTGAGCCTGGTCCTGACCCTCATCCTCCTTGTGGACCTGGCCCTCCTACTCAGCTTGTCCTGGACCTCCTCCTGAGCCTGGTCCTGACCCTCATCCTCCTTGTGGTCCTGGCCCTCCTACTCAGCTTGGTCCTCCTCTCCTATCTGGTCTGAACCTTCCCCTCTGCTTGGTCCTGGCCAACCTCCCACGCTGCATTCTGCTCTTACTCCTGCATCTGGTCCTGGTCCTCCACCCCAGGCTGGCCTTCCTCCGGTGCCTGTTCCTGGCACTTCTCCTCTGCCTAGTCCCGGCCCTTCTCCTCCTCCTGATTCTGGCCCTCCTCCTCTGCCTGGTCCTGGCTCTACTCCTTTGCCCGGTCCTGGCTCTACTCCTTTGCCCGGTCCTGGCCCTCCTCCTCCTCCTGGTCCTACCTCACTGCATCCAACTGGCCCAGGATATCCTTTTCGGCCTGGTCCTGGCCCTCCCCCAGTGACTGGTCCTGGACCTTCTCCTCCATCTGGTCCTGTGCTTCATCCTTCTCCTGTTTCTTGCCCCCTTCCTTTTCCTGCTCCTGGCTCTTCTTCTCCACTTGTACCTGTCTCTTCTCTTCTGCCTGATCCTGTCCCTCCTCCTCTGCCTGGCCCTGTCCTTCCTATGGCGCCTCCTCCACCTAGCCCTAACCGTTCTCCTCTGCCTGGTCCTGGATTTCATTATCTGCCTGGTCTTGGCCCTCCTCCTCCTGCTGGTCCTGGCCCTCATCCTATGCCTGGTCCTGGCCATACTCCTTTGCCTGATCCTGGCCCTATTCCTTTGCCCAGTCCTGGCCCTCCTCCTCCTCCTGGTCCTGACCCCCTCTTCCTCCTGGTCCTGGACCTTCTCTTCCATTTGATCCTGACCTTCATCTTCATTCATCCTCATCCTCATCCAATTATCATCCTATCTCCCTCCCACCTACCCTTCCTTTCCAAGCTCCTAGAACGAGTTTTCTACATTCGCTGCCTTGAATTCCTCAACTCCAACTCTCTCCTGGACCCCCTCCAATCTGGCTTCCATCCCCTCCACTCAACCAAAACTGCCCTCTCAAAGGCCACCAATGACCTTCTTGCCAAATCCATGGCTTCTACTCTATCCTAATCCTCCTCTATCTCTCAGCTGCCTTTGACACTGTTGACCATTCCCTTCTCCTCCACACTTTAACTAACCTTGTCTTCATGGACTCCGTCCTCTCCTGATTGTTTTCTTATCTCTCTGGCTGCTCATTCTCGGTCTCCTTCGCAGGCTCCTCCTCCCCCTCCCATCCACTAACTGTAGGGGTTCCTCAAGGGTCAGTTCTTGCCCCTCTTCTGTTCTCCATCTATACTCACTCCCTAGGTGAACTCATTCCTTCCCAGGGCTTCAACTATCATCCTTAAGCAGATGATACCCAAATCTACATCTCCTCCCCTGTGCTCGTATCTCCGCCTGCCTCCAGGACGTCTCCACCTGGATGTCTGCCCACCACCTAAAACTCAACATGTCTAAAACGGAGCTCCTTATCTTCCCTCCCAAACCTTGTCCTCTCCCTGACATCCCTGTCACTGTGGATAGCACTACTATCCTTCCTGTCTCACAGGCCGGCAACCTAGGTGTCATCCTTGACTCTGTTCTCTCATTCACCCCACACAACCAATCTATCACCAACACCTGCCAGTCTCACCTTCACAATATCGCCAAGAACCGCCCTTTCCTCTCCATCCAAACTGCTATCGTACTGGTACAAGCTCTCATAATATCCCGACTGGATTATTGTGTTAGCCTCCTCTCTGATCTCCCTTTCTCCTGTCTCTCTCCACTCCAGTCTATTCTTCATTCCAATGCCGGATCATCTTCCTAAAGAAACGCTCTGGGCATGTCACTTCCCTCCTCAAAAACCTCCAGTGGTTGCCTATCAACCTTCGCATGAAACAAAAACTCCGCACTCTTGGCTTCAAAACTCTCCATCATCTTGCCCCCTTGTACCTCACCTCCCTTCTCTCTTTCTACTGCCCACCCCGTACACTTCACTCCTCTGCCACTCACCTCCTCATAGACCCCCATTCGCGCCTGTCCCGCCGTCAATCCCTGGCCCACATCCTACCACTGTTCTGGAATGCCCTCCCTCCTCACATCTGCCAAACTACCTCTCTTCCCCTCTTCAAAGCTCTACTGAGACCTCACCTCCTCCAGGAGGCCTTCCCAGACTGATCGCCCCCCCTTTCCCTCTGCATTTCCTTCCCTCCCCATTCCCCCGACCCTTTGCTCTTCCTCCTTCCCCTCCCCTCAGCACTGTGCATATTTGTATATATTATTTATTACCCTATTTATTTTGCTAATGACGTGTATATCTCTATTATTCTATTTATCTTGATGTTGTTTTGTTTTGTTCTGTTTTGCTTTGTTGCCTGTCTCCCCTGTTTAGACTGTGAGCCCTTTATTGGGCAGGGATTGTCTCTATCTGTTACCATATTGTACATTCCAAGTGCTTAGTACGGCGTAAGCGATTCTTCCTCCTACTCCTTGCCTTCCTCCCTTTCTTGCTCCTGGCTCTTCTTCTTCATCTGTTCCTGGGCCTTCTCTTCTGCCTGATCCTTGTCCCTCCTCCTCCACCTGGCCCTGCACTTCCGACAGCACCTTCTCCACCTAGGTCTGACCCTTCTCCTCTGCCTGGTCCTGGATTTCATTCTCTGCCTGCTCCTGGCCCTCTTCCTCCTGCTGGTCCTGGCCCTTGCCCTATGCCTGGTCCTGGCCCTACTCCTTTGCCCCATCCTGGCCTGTCTCCTCTTCCTGGTTCTGATCCTTCTCCTCCTCCTGGTCCTGGCCCTCTTCCCCCTTGTCCTGACCCTTCTCCTCCATCTGGTCCTGACTCTCATCCTCCTCATGCTCCTTGCCCTCTTTCCTTCCTATTCCTGGCTCTTCTTCTTCGCCTGATCCTGGCCCTTCTCTTCTGCCTGATCCTGTCCCTCCTCCTCTGCCTGGCCTGCCCTTCCTGTGGTCCTTCCTCCACCTGGTCCTGACTGTTCTCCTTTGCCTGGTCCTGGATTTCATTCTCCACTTGGTCCTGGCCCTCCTCCTGTGCCTTGTCCTCTACCTGGTCATGGCCCTTCTCCTCTGCCTGTTCCTGGATCTCCTCCTCCTCCTTGTCCTGGCCCTCCTCCTGAGCCTGGTCCTGACCCTCATTCTTCTTCTGGTCCTGGCCCTCCTACTTGGCTTGTACTTGGCCTTCCTCCCCTATCTGGTCTGGACCTTCCCCTCTGCCTGGTCGTGGCACTCCTTCTCCCCCTGGTCCTGGCCCACCTCCACTACATCCTGGTCCTCCTTCTGTATTTTATCCTGGCCCTCCTCCTCCATTTGGTCCTGCCCCTTCTTCTCTGCCTGCTTCTGACACTCGTCCTCCTCCTGCTCCTTGCCCTCTTTCTTTGCCTGATCCTGGCCCTTCTCTTCCTCCTCATCCTGACTCTCCTCCTCCATCTGATCCTGGCCCAACTCCTCTGCTGCCTCCTGGTCTTCTTCCTTCATCTGGTCCTAACTCTCCTCCTCTGCCTGATCCTGTCCTTCCTCCTCCACCTGGTCCTGACCCTCCTCCTGTGTCTTGTCCTGGTCCTGGTCCTGGTCCTTTTCCTCTGCCGGGGCCTGGCCCTCCTCCTCCACTTGGTCCTGGGCCTGATCCTCTGCCAGGTCCTGGCTCTCCTCCTCCTCCTTGTCCTGGGCCTCCTTCTGCACCTGTTCCTAACATTCACCCTCCTCCTGTTCCTGGCCCTCCTCCTCACTTGGACCTGACCCTTTTCCCCTCTCTGGTCTGGACCACCCCCTCCGCCTGGTCGTGCACTCTTCCTCTGCCTGGTCCTGGATCTCCTTCTCCTCTTGGTTCTGACCCTCCTCCTGTGCCTGGTCTTGGTTCTCCTCCTCCATCTGATCCTGACCCTCATCCTCCTCCTGCTCTTTGCCCTCTTCCTTTGTCTGTTCCTGGCCCTCTTCTGCCTGATCGTGTCTCTCCTCCTCTGCCTGGTACTGCCCTTCCTCTGGCGCCTCATCCTGATCCTCTTCTTCCAACTGGTCCTGACCCTCCTCCTGTGTCTGGTCCTGGTCCTGATCCTCTGCCTAGTCCTGGTCCTAGTCCTTTCCCTTTGCCAAGGGCTGGCCCTAACCTTCTGCCTGGTCCTGAGCCTCCTCCTACACCAGGTCATGTCCCTCCTCCCCTCTCTAGTTTGGGCTTCCTCCTCTGCCTGATCCTGGCCCTTCTCCTCCCCCTGGTCCCGGATCTCCTTCTCTGCCTAGTCCTGACCCTCCTCCTATGCCTGGTCCTAGCCCTCCTCTGCCATCTGGTCCTGACTCTCCTCCTCCTCCTGCTCCTTGCCCTCTTCCTATGCTTGCTCCTGGCCCTTCTCTGCCTGTTTCTGGCCTTTTTCTTCTGCCTGATCCTGTCCTTCCTCCTCTGCCTGGTCCTTCTTTCCTTTGATGCCTCTTCCTAATCCTCCTCCACCACCTGGTTCTGGCTTTCCTCTTTCACCTGGCCCTGGGCCTCCTCCTCCACCTGGGCATGGCCCTTCTCTGCCTGGTCCCGGATCCCCTCTTCCTCCTGGTCCTGACCCTCCTCTTGTGCCTGGTCCTGACCCTTATTCTCCTGGACCTTCTTCTCAGTTTGAACCTCGCCCTCCTCCCCATCTTGTCTGGACCTTCCCCTCTGCCTGGTTGTGATATTCCTTCTCTCCCAGGACACCCTGGCCCACCTCTTCTGCTGCATCCTGGTCCTCCCAGATGGAGGACTGGCCGTTCTCCTCTTTCTGGTACTTGACCTCCTCCTCCACCAGGTCTAAACCCTTCTCCTGTGCCTGGGAATGGTTCTGGTTCTCTGCCTAGTCTTGGTCCTGGTCCATTTCCTCCACTGGGTCTTGGCCCTCCTCCTGTGCCTGGTCCTGGATCTTCTTTTCCTGATCTTATTCCTCCTGCTGCACCTGGTTCAGGGCCTTCTCCTCCTCTTCTTGCTGGTCCTGGTCATCCTCCTCCTCCTGGGTCTGGTCCTCATCCCTGGCCTAGTCCTGGCCATCCTCTCCTACCTAGTCCTGGAATTCCGCCACCTCCTGGTCCTAGCACCCTTCCTCAGCCTTGTCCTGGTCTTCCTCCTCAGCCTGGTTCTGGCCTTCCTCTTCGGCATGGTCCTGGCCCTCCCCTGACTCCAATCCTGGTCCTTTTCCTCTACCTGTTCCTAGCCCTCCTCCTCGGCCTGGTCCTGAAACTTCTCCTGCCCTTTGTCCCTGACCCTCTTCCTCCACTGTTTCCTAACCCTCCTCCTCCACCTGGTCCTTGCCCTCCTCCTGTGACTGTTACTGATCCTCATCTTTCTCTTGCTCCTTGCCCTCTTCTTTTCACCATTTTCTGTGCCTTCTCCTCCACCTGATCCTGGCCCTCTTCGTTCGCCTGTTCCTGGCCTTCCTCTGGTCCTGACCACCCCCTCACCCCCTTCCTCCTGGTCCTGGCTCTCCTCATTCATTCATTCAATCGTATTTATTGAGCGCTTGCTGTGTCCGCAGCACTGTACTAAGTCCTTGGAAAGTACAATTCAGCAACTAATAGAGACAATCCCTGCCCACAACAGGATCACAGTTTAGAAGGGGTGGGGGGAGGCAGACATCAAAACAAGTAAACAAGCAACAGTAGCATCATTATAAATAAATAGAATTATAGATATGTACATGTCGTTAATAAAAATAAATAGAATTATAATTATAAATATGTACATATATGCACAAGTGATGTGGAGTGGGGAGGGGAGTAGAGCAAAGGAAACAGGTTGGGCAATGGGGAGGGGGAGCAGAGGAAAAGGGGGGGCTTAGTCTGGGAAGGACTTCTGGAGGAGGTCAGCTTTCAATAGGGCTTTGAAGGTGGGAAGTGGGCTAGTTTGGCAGATTTGAGGATAGAGGGCATTCCAGGTGAGAGGTAGGATGTGGGCCAGGGGTTGTTGGTGGGACAGGTGAGAACAAAGCACAGTGAGAATAATAATTATGTTGGTATTTGTTAAGCACTTACTATGTGCAGAGCACTGTTCTAAACTCTGGGGTAGATACAGGGTAATCAGGTTGTCCCACGTGAGGCTCACAGTTAATCCCCATTTTACAGAGGTGGTAACTGAGGCACAGAGAAGTTAAGTGACTTGCCCACAATCACACAACTGACAGGTGGCAGAACCGGGAGTCAAACCCATCACCTCTGACTCCAAAGCCCAGGCTCTTTCCACTGAGCCATGCTGCTTCCCCTAATGTTTGCACCAGAGAAGCAGAGTGTGCAGGCTGGGATGTAGGAAGAGAGAAGGGAGGTGATGTAGGAGAGGGAAAGGTGATGGAAAGCTTTGAAGCCAATAGTGAGGAGTTTTTGCTTGATACGGAGGTTGATAGGCAACCATTGGAGATTTTTGAGGAGAGGGGTGACATGCCCAGAACTTTTCTGTAGAAAGATAATACGGGCAGCAGAGTGATGTATAGACTGGTATAGGGAGAGACAGGAGGTTGGGAGATCAGAATGGATGCTGATGCAGTAATCCAGTCGGGATAGGATGAGTAATTGCACTAATGTGGTAGCGGTTTGGGTGGAGAGGAAAGGGCGGATCTTGAAGATGTTGTGAAGGTGAGACTGGCAGGTTTTGGTGACAGATTGGATATGAGGGGTGAATGAGAGAGCAAAGTCAAGGATGACACCAAGGTTGCAGGCTTATGAGACAGAAGGGATGGTGGTGCCGTCCACAGTGATGGGAAATTAAAGGAAAGGACATGGTTTGGGAGGAAAATTAAAGAGCTCTGTCTTGGACATGTTGAGTTTTAGGGAGCGGGAGGACATCCAAGTAGAGATGTCCTGAAGGCAGGAGGAGATACGAGCCTGGAGGGAGGGAGAGAGAACAGAGAAGATATAGATTGGGTGTCATCAGCATAAAGATGATTGTTGAATTTGTGGGAGTGAATGAGGTCACCAAGGGAGTGAATGTAGTGGTATTTAGTGAGACCTCAGTGATGTAAAACACTGTAATAAGCAGTTGGAAGAGTACAACAGAGAAAAAAGCACATTCCCTGCCCTCAAGAAGTTTAATTTAATTGGGGAAAGAGACAAAATATATATATATATATATGTGGTTAGAGGAGGAAGGACAAGGATATAGGCAGTGCTACTACCAAAACCAAGATAAAATAACTGATTAAATAATTCCATACCAATCACTTAATTATATTTATTGAACACTTACTGTGTGCAGAGTACTATACTGACAGCTTGAGAGAGTACCATATAACAAACACATTCCCAAGCTTACAGTCCAGAAGAGACCATATCTGTATATTCATGCTGAACATAGGAATATAATTCATAAGTCCTTTAGGGTGGCTACTTGGTTGAGGTAACTAGGATGTTATGAATTAATCCAAGAAGGCTTCTTGGAAGAGGGTTTTGAAGTAGGAAGAATTGAAGTAGGGGAGAGCTAAGGTCTGGCTGATTTGGTAGAAGAGTTAGTTTCAGGCTGGAGGAGCATCAGGAGCAAGGGCTGTGGAGGGGTTTGGAGGGAAAGTAGAAAGAGAGTATAGTTGGAATGTTTGCTAAGGAGAAGCAAAAAGGGGTAGCTGGGGAATAGCTGGGGAATTTTGGAAAGTAGTGGCCAGCCTCAAATCCAATAGAATGGAGTTTTTTTTAATATTTTTCCTGGTTTGGAGTAGGAGGAGAAGCCATTAGAGGCTTTAAAGGAATGGCGAAACAATTCAAGAAGATGATCCAGGGAGCGGCATGCAAATGTAAACTGCAGAGAAGAGCGTCCAGAGGCAGGAGGCCAGTGGGGAGTCTGATATTGGATTCTAACCATGAAAAAATGGGGTTTCTGTTTAGGAGGGGAGAGAGGGTCAGATTTGGGAGATGTTATGGGAGAATCAGCAGGATTTATCAGTTGATTGAATGGGATTGTTGAAACAGACGAGTTGAGTTTGTGGCTCTTAGGACAGAGAGGATGGTGAGGTAAGCTTGTTGTGGGCAGGGCATGTGTAAACTGAGCTCCTCATCTTCCCTCGCAAGCCCTGTCCTCTTCCTGACTTCCCTATCACTGTGGATGGTACGACCATCCTTCCCATCTCTCAGGCCCATAACCTCGGTGTCATCTTTGCCTCGGCTCTCTCATTCACCCCACACATTCAATCCGTCACCAAAACCTGCTGATCTCACCTTTATAATATCGCCAAGATCCGCCCTTTCCTTTTCACCCAAAGGGCTATCTTACTGGTACAGGCTCTCATAATATCCCAGATGGATTATTGTGTCAGCCTTCTCTCTGATCTCCCTTCCTCCTGTCTCTCCCCGCTCCAGTCTATTCTTCATTCCATTTCCCGGATCATCTTCCTGCAGAAACGCTCTGGGCATGTCACGGCCCTTCTTAAAAACCTCCAGTGGGTGCCCATCAACATCCGCACGAAACAAAAAATTCTCACTCTAGGCTTCAAGGCTCTCCATCACCTTGCCCCTTCCTACCTCTCCTCCCTTCTCTCTTTCTACTGCCCACCCCACACGCTCCGCTCCTCTGCTGCCCACTTCCTCACCGTCCCCTCTTCTCGCCTATCCCGCCATCGACCCCTGGGCCACGTCCTCCCGCGGACCTGGAATGTCCTCCCTCTTCACCTCCGCCAAACTAATTCTCTTCCCCTCTTCAAAACCCTACTTAGAGCTTACCTCTTCCAAGAGGCCTTCCCAGACTGAGCTTCCCCTTTTCCCTCTGCTCCCTCTGCAACCCCTCTACCCCCCACCTCCCCTCAGCTAAGCCCTTTTCCCCCCCTTTCCCTCTGCTCCTCCCCCCTCCCTTCCCCTTCCCTCAGCACTGTACTCATCCACTCAACCGTGTATTTTCATTACCCTATTTATTTTGTTAATGAGATGTACATCACCTTGATTCTATTTATTTGCGATTGTTTTAATGAGATGTTCATCCCCTTGATTCTATTTATTGCTATTACTTTTGTCTGTCTGTCTCCCCCGATTAGACTATAAGCCCGTCATTGGGCAGGGACTGTCTCTATCTGTTACCGATTTGTACATTCCAAGTGTTTAGTACAGTGCTCTGCACATTGTAAGCGCTCAATAAATACTACTGAATGAATATATTGTTACATTGTCCTCTCCCAAGTACTTAGGGCTTTGCAATTAGTGCTTCGCACACAGTACTGCTCAATAAATACAATCGAATGAACGAATGTAGGGGCAAGATAGGTGTAAACTGCCTGAAGTGTGTTTGTTTGGTTTCTGGGAAGGCCTGAGTGCCCTATCTGATCCTCCACCATCCAGGGGAAAAGGTGCTTGCCACAGAGTAAACACTTAACAAGTATCATAGCTATTATTAAATTCATTCATTCTGAATTTACTGTTGCAGAGCACTTTACTAAGCACTTGGGAGAGTGCAATAGAACAACAAACAGACACATTTCCTGTCCACAAAGAGTTTAAAGACATGCTCTGTGCCCAACCTGCTTGTCTATACAACCACATCTAATAGGGTTCTGCATGAGATCGAGACCTCCGAGTCTTAAGGTTTAAGCCCCCACCCCGCCAGTCTAGGCAACTCCAAACAGTCAGCTCACCCCTTTGCCCAAGCCTACATAGCCGACATAGAGTTTGTCCCAACTCCCACACAATCCCAACTGCCTCCTCTCCTTCACTTTGGGAATCCTCTTGGAAGCCCTTCAATCTCTCCGTCTGACTTCAGGGCTAGTCGTGAGCTAAAAGAAAACAACTTCTTTGCAAATGAAAAGCCTCTAAAGCAACTTGAAATAAAAATAGTGGTATTTGCTCATTTATTCAGTCGTATTTAGTGAGCGCATACTCTGTGCAGAGCACTGCACTAAGCGCTTGAAAAGGCGGTCCTCTCCCAGACTTCTCTATCACCGTGGATGGCACGACCATCCTTCCCGTCTCTCAGGCCCGCAATCTCGGTGTCATCCTTGACTCGTCTCTCTCGTTCACCCCACACATCCTATCCGTTACCAAGACCTGCCGGTTTCACCTTTACAATATCGCCAAGATCCGCCCTTTCCTCTCCACCCAAATGGCTACCTTACTGCTACGGGCTCTCGTTATATCCCGGCAAGACTACTGTGTCAGCCTTCTCTCTGACCTCCCTTCCTCCTCTCTCGCCCCGCTCCAGTCTATTCTTCACTCCGCTGCCCGGCTCATCTTCCTGCAGAAACGCTCTGGGCATGTCACTCCCCTTCTTAAACAACTCCAGTGGTTGCCTATCAACCTCCGCTCCAAACAAAAACTCCTCACTCTAGGCTTCAAGGCTCTACATCACCTTGCCCCCTCCTACCTCTCCTCCCTTCTCGCTTTCTACCGCCCACCCCGCACGCTCCGCTCCCCTGCCGCCCACCTCCTCACCGTCCCTCGGTCTTGCCTATCCCGCCGTCGACCCCTGGGCCACGTCCTCCCGCGGTCCTGGAACGCCCTCCCTCCTCACCTCCGCCAAACTGATTCTCTTCCCCTCTTCAAAACCCTACTTAAAACTCACCTCCTCCAAGAGGCCTTCCCAGACTGAACTCCTCTTCTCCCTCTACTCCCTCTACCACCCCCCTTCACCTCTCTGCAGCTAAACCCTCTTTTCCCCCTTTCCCTCTGCTCCTCCCCTTCTCCCTTCCCATCCCCTCAGCACTGTACTCGTCCGCTCAACTGTATATATTTCCATTACCCTATTTATTTTGTTAATGAAATGTCCATCGCCTTGATTCTATTTAGTTGTCATTGTTTTTACGAGATGTTCTTCCCCTTGACTCTATTTATTGCCATTGTTCTTGTCTGTCCGTCTCCCCCGATTAAGCTGTAAGCCCGTCAAACGGCAGGGACTGTCTCTATCTGTTGCCGACTTGTTCATTCCAATCGCTTAGTACAGTGCTCTGCACATAGTAAGCGCTCAATAAATACTATTGAATGAATGAATGAATGACAATTCAGCAACAAAGAGAGACAATCCCTGCCAACAACCGGCTCACAGGCTGAGGGGCTGTCCGGCCTCCAGAGGGCGCTGCGGGAAAGGTTTGGCCACCAGAGAGCGATACATGCGGGAAAGGTCTGACCACCAAAAGGCCCAGTGGGGAGAGTTAGTATAGGGCTCAGCACAGTTGGTGCTCAATAACTATCACTGATTGATTGAGTAAGTAGACACGACCCCTGCCCTCAAGCATCTTATAATCTAGTGAAGGAAACAAACGTTAAAATAAATTACAGACAGAAGCAATGGAGTACAAGGCTATTCACATAAATGCTGGTGATGGGTGCAGTTAGCATCTAAGTGCATAGGGTAAAACTAGGTGCATGTGATGCAGTAGGGAGAAACACTCTGTGTGCTATACTGTATAAGTGGCTGGGGTGAAGCCAAGCAAATCGGCTTTTTTCTGGGAAGTCCATCTTCCTCCCTCTCCCCTCTGGTCACCACGTCACGGGTCCTCTTCCTGGCCTGGGAAGGGGCGGGTGGCAGCACCCCAACCTTTATTGGCCGTGCCAGTGGAGGGTTTCCAGAGGAACTATACCCCTCATTCATTCATTCATTCATTCATTCATTCATTCAATAGTATTCATTGAGTGCTTACTATGTGCAGAACACTGTACTAAGCGCTTGGAATGTACAATTCAGCAGCAGATGGAGACAATCCCTGCCCAGTGATGGGCTCGCAGTCTAACTGGGGAGACAGACTCAAAGCAAACAGAACAAAACAATACAAGACAACATCATCAAGGTAAATAGAATCAAGGAGATATACACCTCATTAACAAAATAAATAGGGCAATAAATAATATATGCAAATGAGCACAGTGCTGAGGGGAGAAGAGGGAAGAGCAGAAGGCGGGAAGGGGGAGGGGAGGGGGAGCAGAGGGAAAGGGGGGCTGAGTGTGGGAAGGCCTCCTGGAGGAGGTGAGCTCTCAGTAGGGATTTGAAGAGGGGAAGAGAGTTAGTTTGGTGGAGGTGAGGAGCGAGGGCATTCCAGGACTGTGATAGGATGTGGGTCAAGTGTCAACGGCGGAATAGGCATGAACGGGGGACAGTGAGGAGGTAAGCAGCAGAGGAGTGGAGTGTGCGGGGTGGGCAGTGTAAAGAGAGAAGGCAGGTGAGGTAGGAGGGGGTAAGGAGACGGACAGCAGGGTGAAGGTTTCCCTATGTCACCATAGTCCCCACTCCCCTCCTTGCTGGACCCACAGTTGGTATCGCCCATGGTGGGGAGCTTGAGACCTTGCAGAGGAAACAGAAGTGGGTGTCTGCCCCCCAGGTCAGCACTGAATGCCCCTGATCCACCAAACCCTAGCTACAACTGGATCTGCTGCATATCAGCAAGGGGTTTGTGAGTGTTCATATGTTTGTGTGTGTTTAGAGCTCCAAAACTCTCTGGATGTACTCATGCTGAGCATTCATTCATTCATTCATTCGTATTTACTGAGCGCTTACTGTATGCAGAGCACTGTACTAAGCACTTGGAAGAGTACAGTACAACAATAAACAGACACATTCTCCGCCCACTAAGAGCTTACAGTCTAGAGAGGGGGAGATAGACATGAATATAAGTAAATTAAATTACAAATATGTACTTCAGTGCTGTGGGGCTGGGAGTGGAGAAGAGCAAAGGGAACAAGTCAGGGCAAATCAGAAGGGAGTGGGAGATGAGGAAAGGTGCGGCTTAGTCTGGGAAGACCTCTTAACAATAATAATAATAATAATATTAATAATGATGTTGGTATTTGTTAAGCACTTACTATACGCAGAGCACTGTTTTAAGCACTGGGGTAGATACAGGGTACTCAGGTTGGTCAGGTTGTCCCACGTAAGGCTTACAGTCTTAATCCCCATTTTACAGATGAGGGAACTGAGGCACAGAGAAGTTAAGTGACTTGCCCACAGTCACACAGCTGACAAGTGGCAGAGCCAGAATTCGAACCTGTGACCTCTGACACCCAAGCCCATGCTCATTCCACTGAGCCACGCTGCTTCTCGGAGATGTGCCTTCAATAAAGCTTTGAAGTTGGGGAGAGTAAGTGTCTGTCAGATTTGAGAAGGGAGGGCATTCCAGCCCTGAGAAGGACTGTGGGCTAGGGGTCGGCAGTAAGATAGGCAAGATAGAGGCTCAGTGAGAAGGTAAGCACTAGAGGAGTGACGTGTGCAGGCTGGGTTGTAGACAGAGCAAAGTGTGATGAGGTAGGAGGAGGCAAGGGCACAAAGGGGTGAATGAGGGCCTAGGGCTCGGTGGAAATGTGAGGTAGATCGCACTCCAACTGGCCAGCTCTTGGACTCATCAGTGATAGGGACATTTCCTGTTTCACCAGGAGGTGAGGGAGCCACAGCAGTGCTGCTCTCTGACAGGAAAATATAACCACCCAGGTGTGGACCAGCTAACTAGAGAAAAAAACTCCAGTAGCCTCTAGAGAGACCCTACCTGCTAGGCGGCCACCGGTGGAGCATGCAGATTCCTTCAGAACAAAGCTGAAAGAAGACCTTGTTATGTCAGCTTGTCCCTCAGATTTCTTGCAGAGAAATGAGAGGTAGTTCTGGGGGTTTCTTGTTTTATAGCATCAGACAGTCTGTAAGGTTGTCAGGTTCGGTGAGGTCACTGGGTGGAAGTGAGATCCTGGGGGGCGAGGGAGGGGCAGGGATCCGCCATCACAGGGCAAGCTCAGGACCTGCCCAAGGGTGCTGGGGCTGTGGGTTAGAGATATGAGATCAGCAAAGGGACAGGGGATCAAGTGAGTTGAGTTCAGTAGAGAGGGTAGTGTTGAGAGTGTCAATTTGGTCATTAAGGGAAGGTAGTTTGGGTATGGAGGCTAAATGGGGCAATGATAAGTTGAGAAAATTGGATGGGGTCAAAAAATCAAAGGTCTCTGTGGGGGAACAGTACAGATTTATGGGGAGGAGGTGTGTGGGAGAGGAGACAAGTGAGGAGGTTGTGGTCAGAAAGAGGGATTTCAGAGTTGGGGAGGGTAGAAATTACGCAGTGGCTAGAGATGATAAGACTGAATGTGTGTATAAATTGGTGAGTGGGTGAAGTGGGGTGGAGCAGGAGGTCAGTGGAGTCGAGGAATGATAGAAGGTGGGAAGCAGAAGGGTCATCAGGAACATCTATGTGCATATTGATTTCCCCAAGGATCAGTGTAGGCATGGAGAAAGAGAAGGAGTGTGAGAAAGAGATCAAAATAGTTAAAGAAGTTGGAGGTGGGAGCCGGGGGCCAGTAGATGACCATTACTAGAAACTGGAGTCGGTGTAGAGGCGGATGTTATGGATTTCAAAGGAAGGAAAAGAAAAGAATGCACCTTAAAGCCCCCCTGCTGGATGGAGGTTTTCCCACCAGGAGTCAGTCCTGGGTTCTTTTTTTTTAAATGGTCTTTGTTAAATGCTTACTATATGCCAGGCACTGCTAAAATAATAATCACAATTACAATAATTATGGTATTTGTTAAGTGCTTACTATGTACCAGGCACTGTACTAAACTCTGGAGTATGTACAAGTTTATCAGGTGGCTCACAGTCTTAGTCCCCAGTTTACAGATGAGGTAACTGAAGCAGAGAGAATAAAAGTGATTTGCCCAAGACTACATGGCAGACAAATGACGGAGCCAGGATTAGGACCCAGGTCCTTCTGATTCCCAAGCCCCTGCTCTAACCAATAGGCCATACTGTTTCTCGCTACTACACTCTCGTTGTAGTCAGGGGGATCCATTCCAGGAACAGCTTTACTGCAGTATATTTAAAATGCAAATCCCCTTGCCTAGTGGTAGAGTTGTTCTTTGGTTCAGAGATGTCGATATGGACTGAGTCTTGGAGAAAATACCTTCCATAGTTTCACACTCTGCTCATGCACATTTATGCCCTATGATCCACCAGATTCAATTTTCCCATAGCCCAAATTCTATGTCTGGAAACCCAGTGTTGATTTTACAGATTCAATATGTAGGTAGGATTCTGAAGCAGTGTGACCTTATGGAAAAAGCATGAGCCTGGAAGCCAAGAGAACTGCTTCCTAATCCTGGCTCTGCCACTTACCTGTGATCTTGGGCCAGTCATTTGCTTTCTCTGTGCCTGTGCCAAGGTGGCCCTGGGCACCGGCTACCCCAAGGTCAAAATGAGCAGAGAAGCAGCGTGGCTCAGTGGAACGAGCACGGGCTTTGGAGTCAGAGTTCATGGGTTCGAATCTGGCTCGGCCACTTGTCAGCTGTGTGACTTTGGGCAAGTCACTTAACTTCTCTGTGCCTCAGTCACCTCATCTGTAAAATGGGGATTAAGACTGTGAGCCCCACGTGGGACAACCTGATTCCCCTATGTCTACCCCAGCGCTTAGAACAGTGCTCAGCACATAGTAAGCGCTTAACAAATACCAACATTATTATTAACATTATTATTAAAATGCCACTGGTGACGTAACCTCTCTGGCCAGAGGGGGCGGGGCGGGAAGATAGGTGCCCCTCACCTCCGTGCCGACCCAATAAGGTATGGAAGGGGAGGGAGCGGAAGGGGCGGAGATTGAGCAGGAAAGAAGTTGGGACCACCCAAACCACAGGTAATGAATACCTGTCGCCTCTGGTGCTCTGGTCTCTCTTGGAGGTTCACGGCGGTAGCTACAGCCACACACGTGTCTTTCCCTGCCCAGAGCGCCAGATGCCCATTCTGCCACTACGACAAACGCACAGAGATATGAGTTGCGGGACGGGTGAGTGTAGTGCATAACTGGGTTTCATGCATAAGTGGGTAACGTATAAGTAAATGTAACGCATATGTGAGTTTAGTGCATACGTGTGTAATGTATAAGTGAGTATAACGTACATGTGAGTTTAGTGCATAAGTGGGTAGCATATAAGCGAGTGTAATGCCCAAGTGAGTTTAACGCATACATGAGTGTAACGCATAAGTAAGTCTAAGGCATAAGTGGGTTCAGCACATAAAGAGAAGCAGCGTGACTCAGTAGAAAGAGCCCGGGCTTGGGAGTCAGAGGTCACGGGTTCTAATCCCAGCTCTGCCACTTGCCAGCTGTGTGACTTTGGGCAAGTCACTGCACTTCTCGGTGCCTCAGTTACTTCATCTGTAAAATGAGGATTAAAACTGTGAGCCCCACGTGGGACAACCTGATCACCTTGTATCCCCCTGAGCTTAGAACAGTGCTTTGCACATAGTAAGCGCTTAACAGATGCCACCATTTCCCGATTAGACTGTAAGACCGTCAAAGGGCAGGGACTGTATCTGTTGCCGACTTGTACATTCCAAGCGCTTGGTACAGTGCTCTGCACATAGTAAGCGCTCAATAAATACTATTGAATGAATAGATTGAACGTTTAAGTGGATTCCTCCCAAGTGGGTGCGCACATGGTGAGAACTAGCCTCCTCACCACGTTGTGTATAAACCATAAACGAGCTCTGCCTGGGCGGGCCCTGGTGACCGCCCACACGAGAGTAACATACCAGTGTATTCCTCCCGTTGGGGAAGGTCTTATTCCTCCCAAAGGGGAAGCTTTAACACCTTATTTCCCCCAAAAGAGATCGTCCCGTCTAAATAATTAATTAATTCAATTCGCCCCGCGGAATAAATTCTATACAAAACTCAGTTTTTCCGTCCCCGGCCTCTCTCGCGCGCGCGCGCCGCGCCGATCCCGAAAGAACCTGTCCCTGGAGACGGGTTCCAGTGCCTCAGTTTCTTCATCTATAAAATGGAGATTATCTGAAATTCCTCCCCCTTAAACTGTGAGATCCATGTGGGACAAAGTCCTAGCTAATTATCTTGTAGCCACTCAAGTGTTTAGAACAGTTTTTGGCACATAGTAAGCACTTTACAAATGTTACAATTATTATGATTATTATCAATATCGTTATTATTACCCGTAAAAACTTTGAATCGATTCAGCGCATTCACTGTACCTTGAACTAGTCTTTCTCACTGCCGACCCTTTGCCCCCATCTTCCCTCTGGCCTGGAACTCCCTCCCCTTTCATATCTGACATATCACCACTTTCCCCATCTTCAAACCTCCCCTAAAATAACGTCTCCAAGAGGTCTTCCCTGATTAAATCCTCACATCCCCTATTCATTCTCCCTTCTGTTGCACTTTCCCGATTTGCCTTCCTTTCTGCATCGCCTATGCACTTGAATCTGTAATCCTTAAGCACTTTGAATTTCACCCCATCCCCACAGCACTTATACACGTATTCATCTGCAATTTATTTTAATGTTTGTTTCCTCTTCTAGTCTTGTAAACTCCTTGAGGGCAGGGATTATGTATGTCTACGTATTCTCCTCTCAGGGTTGTACCTGGAGAGTTTCCAGTACTCTACCAGTTGGACTACGGGAGGGAGAGTAAAAATGAAAAGTGATTCACGACCAGGCAAGTCAGTGCCCCCTCAAAATAGCATTATGGATTGTAATTGGTTTGCTTCAACATCCTTCGGTGCCTGACTAGCTAACTATCCATGACCAGAGAATGGTGATAGTTCAGTTGCCCTGAGTTTGTCAAGATCCTTGTGGGCAGAGAATGTATCAATTTATTGTTATATTGTACTCTCCTAAATGCTTAGTAAAGTGTTCTAGACACAGTATTCATTCAATAGTATTTATTGAGTGCTTACTGTGTGCAGAGCACTGTACTAAGTGCTTGAAATGTACAATTCAGCAACAGACAGAGACAATCCCTGCCCAAAGACGGGCTCACAGTTTGAACGGGGGAGAGAGACAGCAAAGCGAAACAGAACAAAACAAAAACAAGACAACATCATCAAGATAAATAGAATCAAGGAGATATACACCGTATTAAGAAAATAGGGTAATAAATAATATATACAAATGAGCACCGTGCAGAGGGGAGAGGAAAGGGGAAGAGCAGAGAGTAGGGGGGAAGGGAGGGAGAGTAGAGGGAAAGGGGGCTCAGTTTGGGAAGGCCTCCTGGAGGAGGTGAGCTCTCAGCAGGGCTTTGAAGAGGGGGAAGAGAGTGAGTTTAGTTAAGGTGAGGAGGGAGGGCATTCCAGGATGGCAGGAGGACATGGGCCAGGGGTCGATGGTGGGATAGGCGTGAACAGGGGATGGTGAAGAGGTGAGTGGTGGCAGAGGAGCGGAGCGTGTCGGGTGGGCAGTAGAAAGAGAGAAGGAAGGTGAGGTAGGAGGGGGCAAGGTAATGGAGAGCTTTGAAGCCAAGAGTGAGGAGGTTAGGTTTCGTGTGAAGGTCGATAGGCAACCACTGGAGGTTTTTGAGGGAGGGACTGACATGCCCAGAGCGTTTCTGTAGGATATATGTATATGTTCTTGGGGTATTCCCAAACTGCCACAGGGTTCAGGGGTGCTTATGTGGCTCTCCTGCAGCTGGCTGAGTCCCAGCCTGATGAGGACTCACGCTAGCAGAGTAGCTTGGCAGAATGCCATTTTATCACGATGCCACCTAACCTGCCTACAGGTCAATTCAAGATCCATCACCAGAAGATAGCAGTGCCGAGGAGACCTTTTAAACCCAAATATATGCAGTCTGGTATTCAATTATTAGTACGGTATCTCTTCTGAGGGGGGATATCAAGCTTCATATTTCCTTCCTGAAAAGTACATAAATAAATGACCTGCCAAAGTTCCAATCCAATGACACCAATGTTCTCGTATATAGTATTATTAAAGTCTGTCACGTGTTTTGCGTTTTTCGTCTCTGATTGGGGCCAATCTTCATTATAACTTCGATCATCAGTATTTTCTAGCTTCAAATCATTTTTGCAGAGAGAATTCTGGATCATTGATTTTCCAGGTAACTCAACGGTAAACGATTTTGGCAAATCATATCCAAAAAAAGTCACATTCTTTGCAGACCAAACATAATGTAATAATATGAGTTTTCACTCAAGGTCTCTGGATCCACATCTGAGGGAAATATCTTAACATAGCCCCCATCACAGTCGATCTTCTGTTCATGTTTTACTGTATACTGAATAATCAAAGACTTTCCTCTATTACTAAATGGTTTAAATTTTGATGAGATGCCATAAAATTTTGAATTCTCAGTGGTTTGAAGACCTCTATCTCTCATAGCATAACCATAAAACTTTCCTGCTGACAGTTTAAACTTGCCAAAGTTGGGGTCGTGTGTGGATTGCAACCATCTCTTCTTCCAACCATCTGGGGTCGTGACTACTCTTCACCTCCACCTAGGAATTCCTCCTGGAAATAGACCACAGCTTCGCCGAGGTGCCTCAGGGCCAGCACGACAGTAAGCACTTAGTAAATACAACTGACTGATTGACTGAAAATGCTGGTTGTCTGCCTGCACTCTGGTTTTACCATACAATGCTTGAGAGGATGGAAATCATTTTATAAAAAAAACCTAAGTCCACTGCTACAGAAATCAGATACTTTGAAAATTTCCAAAGGTGCGAAGGTGAACAACTATTGAGTGACAATTGGCAGCAAAGCAGTGTTGGCTAGTGGATAGAGCATGGACCTGGGAGTCAGAAGGATCCTGAGATACTAATCCCAGCTCTGCCACATGTCTAATGAGTGACCATGGTCCTTCTTGTCTGTAATCCAGTGTCAGGCACTGTACTAAGCACTGGGGTAGATACAACATAATCAAGATGGACACAGCCCCTGTTCCACATGAGGCTCAGTCTTAATTCTCACCTTACAGATGAGGTAACTGAGAACCAGCGAAGTAAAATGACTTGCCCAAGTTCACACACCAGATAAGTGTCAGAGCCAGGATTAGTATCAGGATTAGAACCCAGGTCCTCTGACTCCTCATTATCCTGAAATAGTTTATTGACACTATGCTAAGTCACCGGTGTCATAAATGGGTCATATTAAAAAAAAACACAACTTTTGCTTGCACTTTGCAATTGCTAAATGCCCTCCTGGCTACTTGCTCTTTGCACTCTTTGCCCCAATGAGAACCTGACTGGCAGGACAAAAGAGTGCTAGCAGAATTACAAAAACTACCAGCCCAAAGCCATCCCTTCCTACAGGATCGAGGTTAAATTTTGTTCCCACCTGGAGACTTCAGCAGCAGCAGCAACATCATCAACATTCTGAGTCAGGTCAAGCCTGAGAGTTAATTAACTTCACCACACTCTCTATCTTTTAGGAATTCATCCATGGTGACTGATTCGTTGGTAAATTCATCAGTACCTGTTCCATTCCAAGAAGACCTAATACAGTGGGAGCAGCATGATCTTTCCATTGCTTTTTTGTGGGACTCCCAGTAGCCCCTGATACAATCCAGAAAGGACTCAGTCAATCAATCAATCATATTTATTGAGTGCTTATTGTGTGCAGAGCACTGTACTAAGCACTTGGGAAAGTGCAATACAACAATAAACAGTGACATTCCAGGCACTGAACTAACAACTGGAGTAGATACAAGCTAATCAGCTTGGTGCTCACAGTCTTAATCTCCGTTTTAATGGCGAGGTAATTGAGGCTCAGAGAAGTTAAGTGACTTGCCCAAGGTCACACAGCCAACAGATGGATTAGAACCCAAGTCCTTCTGATGTCAGGACCATGCTCTATCCACTAGGCCATGCTGAGGGCCATCATTATCATGGCCACTGTTTTGACTTCTGTAATTCCTGGACTGAGTCATGAAGGGCCTGAAATCCCACTGTTCCTTTTATGTTTAGTGTCATCTTTATCCTTTATATTTTTTCAATCATTGATCAGTGGTATTTACTGAGTGCCAACTACTGTTTGCTGAGCAATGTACAATGAGCAATGCTGAGAATACAGTACAACAGAGTTGGTTGACTCATTCCTTGGTCACAAGGAGCTTAGAGTCTAGAGGAGGAGACAGATACCAAAATAATTTATGGATATGTACACAAATGGTGGCGGTAAAGCATAAATATCAGGTGCTTAAAGGTTAAAGATCCAAGTGTACAGGTATTGAAGAAGGGAGAGGGAGTCGGGGAAATGAAGCCTTAGTCAGGGAAGAGATGGCTGTTGCCAACCCCATTGCTCCTTCGTAGATTGTGAGCTCTTTATGATCCAAGGAGCTTGTCTCTCTCTCCTCCATGAACTACTTTCCCAGCCCTGAGCACAGTGCTTCACACTTAGTAAGTGCTTAATAAACACTATTATCACTATTAAATTGTAGAAATGGATTGTTTATGGAATGCTCAATACCAATAGCTTGATCTTTTTAAATATTAAATGATGAATTATTTTGGAGAAACACATTTGCTCATTATATCAACATTCTTCCTTACTGTGCAAGTCAAATAATGATCATTCCAGTAGTTTACTAGTGAGGAGATGTTTTGCTATCTCAGCAGAAAAACAATAGAGTCAGAAGGATCAGGGTTCTAATCTCGGCTCGGCCATATGTCTGCTGTGTGACCCTGGGCAAGTCACCTAACTTCTCTGTGCCTCAGCTGCCTCATCTGTAAAATGTATTAAGATTGTGAGCCTTTTATGGAACAGAGATTGTGTCTAACTTGATTAGCTTGTAACTACTCAAGCACTTAATACAGAGCCTGGCATATAGTAAGCACCTAAAAAATATCAGAAAAACTTCCAACAAATTTGCCTTGTTATTCTGCCTTGGGTAATTTTGTAATCTCTGTAAAGAACTTTCAAAGATCGTCACAAATACAAAGAGGCCTATTCTTCCTCCCCAAATGAAAGGATTTATGGGAGTTTAGGAGCTACCATTCAAGCCACATCAAGAGAGCAAATAGGACAGACTGTCAAAATATTTAGCCCATTGTGTTTTGAAAAAGCCAACTGAAAGATTTAATCCTTAAATCCAGAGTAGTTGGTAAAATCTTCAGCAAACCCTTCACCCACTGTACATGTTAGAGTTTTGTATTAGAGTGACCAAAACTAATTTACAGAAGGTCTTGCTTAACACTTTTCTAGGACTTCAATTTTGTAGAATTAAAACCGTATTGGCCCAAAGTGGTCAAGTGTGAATTTTTCAATGGGACAACTCAAGGGACTTACTCTCTAGATGGCTATTTTCTTGGCACATCTCCTGCACAATCACACATATTGCTTCTATGAACTATCCACCAAGCAAAAAACCTTTTATATATGGGGATTACTTGCTGCTAAAATGGGGACATTCACCCCAGCCTTGTAGGTAGCTCTTTACCATCATCATCTTCTTCATCTTGGACAGCATTTACTGAGGGCTTTTTGTGTGGAGAATCACTGAAGTTGGCCTTTGGGGGATGCATAACAGAAATGCAAGACACAGTCTGCCTCCCTCCCCCTTTTTCTTCATTATATGGTATTCATTAAGCACTCAGTATGTATCAGACACTGTAATAATAATAAAATAACGTTGATATTTGTTAAGCGCTTACTATGTGCAGAGCACTGTTCTAAGCGTTGGGGTAGATACAGGGTAATCAGGTTGTCCTACATGAGGCTCACAGTTAATCCCCATTTTACAGATGAAGTAAAGTGCTTCCCAGTGCTTACTGCAGTAAGCACTCTGGTAGATACAAGCGAATCTGGTTTGACACAGTCTCTGTCAGCGAGGCTCAGTGGAAAGAGCATGGGCTTTGGAGTCAGAGGTCATGGGTTCAAATCCTGGCTCTGCCACTTGTCAGCTGTGTGACTGTGAGCAAGTCACTTTACTTCTCTGTGCCTCAGTTACCCCATCTGTAAAATGGGGATTAAGACTGTGAGCCTCACGTGGGACAACCTGATGACCCTGTGTCTAACCCAGCGCTTAGAACAGTGCTTGGGACACAGTAAGCGCTTAACAATTGTCAATTTGTAGATGATATTTTGATTACTGGTGAATCTGAGGAATTGTGCAGGCAGGGCTTGCTCATGCTTCTGCAGCAGTTGTTTGCTATTGGCCTCAAGGTTAGTCCTAAGAGGTTGTAGTGGTGTCAAAAGCAGGTAAAATACTTGGGGTTCATTCTCCAGGCAGGGGAGAGAGCGATTGCCCCTAGTCGTGCCAATCTCATCCAGGCCTTGCCCCGACTTACCACCAAGCGTGAGCTTCGGGGTTTCCTTGGAGTGGCAGGATTTTCCTGGGCTTGGATCCTTGAATTTGGACTGACAACCCGTTTGCTCTTTCAGCTCCTGAAGAAGGAGTCCCCTGACTCCCTTTGATTGGTCCTCAGAGGCGGAGTCTGTCTTTCACAACCTTAAAGTCAGCTTGAGTTTAGTCCCTGCCCTACGGCTGCCAGACTATAAAAAACGCTTCTTACTCTATGAGCATGAGAAGATGGGGGTTGCCTCCGGCGTCCTCTGCCAAACATTGGGTCCGCACTGCCGCCCAGTTGCATATTATCCGACAACCTCGACCCAGTAATGTTGGGACAGATTCTCTGCATTGGCTGTATTGCTGCAGCAGTCCTGCTTTTAGAAAAGGCACAGGACATCCTTCTGGGCTACAAGGCTATTCTGTGCGCTCCATATGATGTAGTCCTTTTACTACAGGGTGCTGCTACACAGGCACTGTCAGTTTCTCGTTTATTCATTCATTCATTCATTCATTAGTATTTATTGAGCGCTTACTATGTGCAGAGCACTGTACTAAGCACTTGGAATGTACAAGTCGGCAACAGATAAAGACAGTCCCTGCCCTTTGACGGGCTCACAGTCTAATCGTGGGAGACAGGCAGACAAGAACAATGGCAATAAATAGAGTAAAGGGGAAGAACATCTCATAAAAACAATGGCGACTAAATAGAATCAGGGTGATGTACATCCCATTAAACAAAATAAACAAAATAAATAGGGTGATGAAGACATATACAGTTGAGCGGACGAGTACAGTGGCGAGGGGGTGGGATGGGAGAGGGGCAGGAGGAGAGGGAAAGGGGGGAGAAGAGGGTTTAGCTGCGGAGAGGTGAAGGGGGGGTAGAGGGAGCAGAGAGAAAAAGGGGGGAGCTCAGTCTGGGAAGGCCTCTTGGAGGAGGTGAGCTTTAAGTAGGGATTTGAAGAGGGGAAGAGAATTAGATTGTCGGAGGTGAGGAGGGAGGGCGTTCCAGGACCGCGGGAGGACGTGACCCAGGGGTCGACGGCGGGATAGGCGAGACCGAGGGACGGTGAGGAGGTGGGCGGCAGAGGAGCGGAGCGTGCGGGGTGGGTGGTAGAAAGAGAGAAGAGAGGAGAGGTAGGAAGGGGCAAGGTGATGGAGAGCCTTGAAGCCTAGAGTGAGGAACTTTTGTTTTGAGTGGAGGTTGATAGGCAAGCACTGGAGGTGTTTAAGAAGGGGAGTGCCATGCCCAGATTGTTTCTGCAGGAAGATGAGCCGGGCAGCGGAGTGAGGAATAGACTGTAGCGGAGCGAGAGAGGAGGAAGGGAGATCAGAGAGAAGGCTGACACAGTGGTCAAGCCGGGATATAACAAGAGCCCGTAGCAGTAAGGTAGCCGTTTGGGTGGAGAGGAAAGGGCGGATCTTGGCGATATTGTAGAGGTGAAACCGGCAGGTCTTGGTAACGGATAGGATGTGTGGGGTGAACGAGAGAGACGAGTCAAGGATGACACCGAGGTTGCGGGCCTGAGAGACGGGAAGGATGGTCATACCATCCACGGTGATAGGGAAGTCTGGGAGGGGACCGGGCTTGGGAGGGAAGATGAGGAGCTCAGTCTTGTTCATGTTGAGTTTTACGTGGCGGGCAGACATCCAGGTGGAGGCATCCTGGAGGCAGGAGGAGATGCGAGCCTGAAGGGATGGGGAGAGGACAGGGGCAGAAATGTAGATCTGCGTGTCATCTGCGTAGAGATGGTAGTCAAAGCCGTGAGAGCGAATGAGTTCACCAAGGGAGTGAGTGTAAACGGAGAACAGAAGAGGGCCAAGAACTGACCCTTGAGGAACTCCAACAGTTGAAGGATGGGAGGGGGAGGAGGCACCTGCGAAGGAGACCGAGAATGACCGGCCAGAGAGATAAGAGGAGAACCGGGAGAGGACGGAGTCCGTAAAGCCAAGGTGAGATAAGGTGCGGAGGAGGAGGGGATGGTCGACATTGTCAAAGGCAGCAGAGAGGTCAAGGAGGATTAGAATGGAGTAGGAGCCATTGGATTTGGCAAGAAGGAGGTCATGGGTGACGTTTGAGAGAGCAATCTTGGTAGAGTGGAGGGGACGGAAGCCAGATTGGAGGGGGTCCAGGAGAAAATGGGAGTCAAGGAATTCTAAGCAGCGAGTGTAGACGACTCGTTCTAGGATTTTGGAAAGGAAGGGTAGTAAGGAGATAGGGCGATAACTGGAAGGGGAAGTGGGGTCGAGAGCGGGTTTTTTTAGGATGGGGGAGACGTGGTCATGTTTGAAGGCAGAGGGGAAGGAGCCCTTGGAGATTGAGTGGTTAAAAATAGAAGTTACAGAAGGGAGGAGGGCAGGGGCGATGGTTTTCATAAGGTGAGTGGGAATGGGGTCCGAGGCGCAGGTGGAGGGGGTGGCACTTGCGAGGAGGGAGGAGATCTGGGGATACTGCAGGGAAGGATGGGAAAATAGGGGAGAGGGTTGGTGTGGGGGAGGGGAGAAGGGGAGGGGTGAATTTGGGGAGCTCAGACCTGATTGTATCGATTTTTTTGTAATGAAGTAGGTGGCCAGATCACTGGGGGTAAGAGATGGGGGAGGGGGAGGAACAGGGGGCCTAAGGAGAGAGTTAAAGGTCCGGAACAATTGGCGGGGGTGACGGGAATGGGTGTCGATGAGGGAGGAGAAGAAGTTTTGCCTGGTGGAGGAGAGGGCAGAGTTAAGGCAGGAAAGGATAAATTTGAAATGTACGAGGTCGGCTTGGTGCTTGGACTTTCGCCAGCAGCGCTCGGCAGCTCGAGCAAAGGAGCGTAGGAGGCGAACAGAGAAGGTGATCCAGGGCTGTGGGTTAGTGGAGCGAGAGCGGCGGAGGGAAAGGGGCGCGAGAGAGTTGAGATGTATAGAGAGGGTGGAGCTGAGAGCGGAGACCCGATCATCGAGAGTGGGAAGTGAGGACAGGGCGGCAAGGTGGGGAGAGATGCTGCTGGAGAGACGGATGGGATCAAGAGAGCGGAGGTCTCTGTGGGGGAGTAGCAAAGATTTCCAGGGGGAGGGAGTGTGAGAGATGAGTTAGGTGAGAAGGTTATGGTCAGAGAGAGGGATTGCAGAGTTGGTGAGGGAGGAGATGGTGCAGCGGTAGGAGATGACGAGATCGAGGGTGTGACCGAGTCGGTGAGTGGGCGTGGTATGGTGGAGCAGGAGGTCAGCAGAGTCGAGGAGGGATAGCAGGCGGGCGGCAGAGTCATCGGGTACATCCATGTGGATGTTGAAGTCTCCGAGGATCAGAGTGGGCAGAGAGAAGGAGAGAAGGAAGGTGAGGAAGGAGTCTAGGTGGTTGAAGAAGTCGGAGGTGCCGGGCCTCGAGGGCAAAGGCTGTCGGGCCAGGCCTGAAAGGCAAATGCTGAGGGCCCAAAACTGGACCATAAAGTATTCCTGGCCAAACCTGGAAGGCAAAGGATGGAGGGCCAGGCCTGGAAGACAAAGGCCAGGGGCCCAGACCTGTAAGGCAAAGACAAGCTGACTAAAACTGGAAAGAGAAGGGTTGGGGGCCAGGCCTGGAAGGCAAAGGCTGGGGGGCAAAACTGGAATGAGAGGTGTTAGGGGCCAGGCAATGAAAGCAAAAAGGCTGGGGGGCTCAAACTGGAACAAGAGGGATTTGGAGCCCGGCCTGGAAGGCTACGTTTAGGGGGCCAAAACTGGAACAAGAGGGTTTGGGGACAGGCCTCGACGGCAAAGGCAGTGGGGCCAGGACTGGAAGGCAATTGCTGAGGGCCCAGAACTGGACCTCCACGCGTTCCTGGCCAAACATGGCAGGCAAAGGATGGAGGGCCAGGCCTCGAAGGCAAAGGCTGGAGGGCCAGGCCTGGAAGACAAAGGCCAGTGGGCCAGACCTGGAAGGCAATGCAAGCCGACTAAAACTGGAAAGAGAAGGGTTGGGGGACAGGGCTGGAAGGCAAATGCTGGGGGGACAAAAGTGGAATGAGAATGGTTTGGGGACAGGCCTGGAAGGTACAGGATCTAGGGCCAAAACTATTAAGGAAAGGGTTCGGGGCAAGGCCTGGAAGACAAAAGATGTGGAGCCAAACCTGGGATGAAAAGTGTTCTGGGCCAGGCCTGACAAGCAAAGGTTGGGGCGGCAAAACTGGAATGAGATGGATTCGGGGACATGCCTGGAAGGCAAATGCAGGGGTACCAGGCCTGGAAGGCAAATAGTAGGGTGGCCAGGCTTGGAACAAGGAGGGTTCGGGAACAGGCCTGGAAGGCAAATATTGGGGTGGCAAAACTGGAATGGGATGGTTGTTGGGCCAGATCTTGAAGGCAAAGGCTGGGGGGCCAACATTGGAACAAGAAGACTATGGGGACAAGCCTGGAAGGCCAAGCCCTGGGGGCCAGGCCTCAAAGGAAAAGGCTCAGGGCCAAAGGTTGCAGGAGAATGGTTCTGGGTTTGCCCCAGATGGCAAAGGTTGGGGGTCTAAAATTGGAATCAGAAGGGTTTGGGGCCAGACCTCCTTTACGAAGCCTGCGGGGCCAGGCCTGAAATCAAACGCTGAGGGGCCAAAACTAGACTGTGAAGCATTCTTGCCAAGCCTGGAAGGCAAAGGCTTGAAGGGCCAAAACTGACAAGAGAAGGATTCCATGACAGGCTTGGAAAAACCTGGCCTGAAGGACAGTCCAAGAAGGCAAAGGCTGGAGGGCCAGGCCTGAAAGGCAAAGGCTGCGTGACCAGACATGGAAGGCAAAGGCTGGGGGGCCAAAAGTGGAAGCAGAAAGATTCGGGGCCAGGCCTAGAAGGCAAAGGCTGGAGGGGCAAACCTGGAAAGAGAAGGATTCTGGGCCAGGCATGGAAGGCAAAGGCTTTTTGGGTCAAAACTGGAACGAGAAGACTTTGGGGTCAGGCCTGGAAAGCAATGTCTAGGAGCCAGCCCTAGGTGGCTAAAACTGGAACAAAAAGGGTTCGGAGCAAGGCCTGGAAGTCTAAGGTTGGTGGGCCAAAACTGGAACAAGTGGGTTTGGGGCCAGGCCTTGAGGGCAAAGGCTGTGGGGCCAAGCCTGGAAGGCAAATACTGAGGGCCCAAAACTGGACCGCGAAGCGTTCCTGGCCAAGGCTGGAAGACAAAGGACGGAGGGCCAGGCCTCGAAGGCAAAGGCTGGAGGGCCAGGCCTGGAAGACAAAGACCAGGGGGCCAGACCTTGAAGGCAGAGCCTGGAGTCCAGGCCTGGAAAGCAAAGGCTGGGATGTCAAAACGGGAATCAAATGGTTTCTGGGCCAGGCTCTGAAGGCATAGATTGGGCGGGGGGGTGGGGGGGAGCGGGGGCAGAACTGGAAAGAGAAGGATTCGGGGACAGGCCTGGAAGACAAAGGCTGGGGAGCCAAAACTGGAATGAGAAGTGTTAGGAGCAGGCCTTGAAGGCAAAGACTGGGTGGCCAGGCCTGGAAGAAGAAGGATGTGGGGACAGGTCTGCAAGGCAAAGGCTGGGGGACCAGGCCTGGAAGGCAAAGGCTGAGGGAGAAACATGGAACGAGAAGGATTTAAGCACAGGCCTGGAAGGCAAAGGCTGTGGTGCGGGGGGTGACAAAACTGGAATGAGAAGGGTTCTGGACAAGGCCTGGAAGGCAATGACTGGGGAGGTAAAGTGGAAAGTGTAGGGTTCAGGGGTAGGCCTGGAAGGCAAGGGTTGTGGAGACAAACTGTAACGAGAAGGGTTCGAGGAAAGAGCTGGAAGCCAAAGGCTGGGGAGCCAGGCATAGAATGAGAAGGGTTTGGGGCCAGGTCTGGAAGGCAAAGGCTCGGGGGCCAAAACTGGAAACAGAAGGCTTTGGGGAGCAGGCCTGAAAGACATAAGCTGGAGTGGGGGTGGGGGACAAAACTAGAAACCGAAGTGTACGGGGCCATGCCTGGAAGGCAAACGCTCGGGGACCCGGACTGGAAAGCAAAGGCTAGGGAGCCCAAACTGGAACAAGACGTGTTCGGTGACAGGCCTGGAAGGCAAAGGCTGGGGGGTCAGGACTGGAATTCAAAGGTTGAGGGGCCACCCCTTGAAGACAAAGGTTCGGGGGCCAAACCTGGAATGAGAAGGGTTCCTGGACAGCCCTGGAAGGCAAAGGCTGGGGTGCCATGCCTGAGAAGATAAGGCCTGGAGGGCCAAAACTGGAATGAGAAGGTTTTTGAGCCAGGCCTGGAAGGAAAAGAATGGGGGCTAAACCTGGAATGAGAAGGGTTGGGGCCAGACCTGGAACGCTGGGGTGTCATAACTGGAACGAGGAGGGTTCAGGGTCATGTCTGGAAGGCAAAGCCTTGGGGGAGCTCAACTGGAAAGAGATGGGTTCAGTGGCAGGCCTGGAAGGCAAAAGCTGGAGGGGAGGTGCCTGGAACAAGAAGGGTTTGGGGCCAGGCCTGGAAGGCAACAGCTCTTGGGACAAAACTGTTAAGAGAATGGTTCTGGGCCAGGTTTGGAAGGCAAAGGTTGGGAGGACCAACCTCGAACAAGAAGGGTTCTGGGCCAGGCCTGGAAGGCAAAGGCAGAGTGGCCAGGTCTGGAAATCAAAGGCTGGAGAGCCAAAACTGGAAAGAAAAGGATTCAGGGCCAGGTCTTCAAGTTAAAGGAAGGGGCATCAGGTCTGGAGGTCAAAGGCTGGAGAGCCAAAACTGGATAGAAAAGAGTTCGGGGCCAGGCCTGCAAGGCAAAGGCTAAGGGCCAAAAATGGAAAGAGAAGGCTTCAGGGCCAGGCCTGGAATGCTAAGGCTGTTGGAGCTAGTGGGCCTGGTGGGGGGCAAAACTGCAACGAGTAGGGTTCAGGGCAAGGTCTGGAAGGCAAAGTCTTGGAAGCTAAATCTGGAAAGAGATGGGTTCGGACCAAGCCTGGAAGTCCAAGGCTGTGGGGGCAAAGCTGGAACGAGAAGGATTCGAAGTCAGGCCTGAAAGGCAAAGGCTGGGAGCCCTGGCCTGGAACGATAAGGGGTCAGGGCCAGGCCAGGAATGCAAAAACCGGGGGACCAAAACTGGAACAAAATGGGTTCTGGGCCATGTGTGGAAAGCAGTGGTTGGGGGGGCCAGGCCTGGAAGGCAAAGGCGGGGTCGCTCAAACTGGAACGACAAGAGTTCATGGCCAGACCTGAAAGCAAAGGCTTAGGGTACAAAACTGGAAGGAGAAGAGATAGGACTCAGACCTGGAAAGATCTAGCTGGGGGGCCATTCCTGGAAGGCAGAGCCTGCATGGATAGGCCTTGAAGACAAAGGCTGGGAGGCCAAAACTGGAATGAGAGGTTTCCGGGTCCAGGCCCGATAGGCAAAGCCTGGGGACCAGTCCTGTAAGGCAAAGGCTAAGAGGTCCAAACTGGGACAGGAAGGGATAGGGGCCAGACATGGAAAGACCTGGAGGGGGACAGTCCTAGAATTCAAAAGCCGGGGGGGGGGCAGGCCTAGAAGGCAAAGGCTGTGTGGCCAGGCCTGGAAAGCAAAGGTTGGATGGCCAAAACTGGAATGAGACATTTTCAGGGCCAGGCCTGATAGGCAAAGTTTTGGGGGCTAAATCTGGAACGAAAAGGGTTCAGGGCCAGGCCTAGAAGGCAAAGGCTAGGCTGGCAAAACTGGAATGAGATGGGTTCTGGTCCAGTCATGGAAGGCCAAACCTGGGGGCCAAAACTGGAAAAAGAAGGGTTCGAGTCTAGACCTCGAGGGCAAAGGCGGGGCGGGGGTAAGGGGGAGGGCAAAACTGGAGCAAGAAGGGATAGGGGCTAGGCCTGGAAGGCAAAGGCTTTGGGGCCAAAACTGGAACAAGAAAGCTTTGGGACCTGGCCTGAAAGGCAAATGCTTGAGGGGCCAAAACTGGAATGAGAAGAATTCGGGCCAGGCCTGGAAGGGAAAGTCTGGCGGGGCAAACCTGGAGTGAGAAGGGTTTGGTGTCAGACCTGGAAGGCAAAGGCTGAGGTGGCAAAACGGAAAGGGGAAGGTTTCTGGGTCAGGTCTGGAAGGCAAAGGTTGGGGGGCTAATCGGGAATGAGAAGTGTTAGGGGCCAGGCCTTGAAGACAAAAGGCTGGAGGGTTCAAACTGGAAGAAGAAGGGTTTGGGACTAGGCCTGGAAGGTTAAGGTTGGGGGGCCAACACTGGAACAAGAGGGTTTGGGGCCAGGCCTC
Source organism: Ornithorhynchus anatinus (assembly GCF_004115215.2). NCBI lineage: Eukaryota > Metazoa > Chordata > Mammalia > Monotremata > Ornithorhynchidae > Ornithorhynchus > Ornithorhynchus anatinus. The sequence goes on from NC_041739.1 coordinate 44,677,283, forward strand.
GAGGGCAAAGTCTGTGGGGCCAGGCCTGGAAGGCAAATGCTGAGGGCCAAAAACTGGACCGCGAAGCATTACTGGCCAAACCTGGAAGGCAAAGGCTGGAGGGCCAGGCCTCGAAGGCAAAGACTGGAGGGCCTGGCCTGGAAGACAAAGGCCAGGGGGGCAGACCAGGAAGGCAAAGACAAGCCGACTAAAACTGGAAAGAGAAGGGTTGGGGGCCAGGCCTGGAAGGCAAATGCTCGGGGGACAAAACTGGAATGAGAATGGTTTGGGGACAGGCCTGGAAGATACAGGATCTAGGGCCAAAACTATTAGGAAAAGGGTTCGGGGCAAGACCTGGAAGGCAAAAGATGTGGAGCCAAAACTGGGATGAAAAGTGTTCTGGGCTAGGCCTGACAAGCAAAGGTTGGGGTGGCAATACTGGAATGGGATGGTTTTGAGGCCAGGCCTGGAAGGCAAAGGCGGGGGGGCCAAAATTGGAACAAGAAGACTCTGGGGACAAGTCTGGATAGCCAAGGCCAGGGGGCCAGGCCTTGAAGGAAAAGGCTCAGGACCAACAGTGGCAGGAGAAGGGTTCGGGGCTTGGCCCAGATAGCAAAGGTTGGGGGTCTAAAACTGGAACCAGAAGGGTTCGCTGCCTGACCTCGAAGGCAAAGCCTGGGGGGGGCAGGCCTGAATGGCAAACGCTGAGGGGCCAAAACTGGACCGTGAAGCATTCGGGCCAAGCCTGGAAGGCAAAGGCTTGAAGGGCCAAAATGGAAAAGAGAAGGATTTGCGGACAGACCTGGAAAAACCTTGCCGGGAGGACAAGGGCAAAGGCTGGAGGGCCAGGCCTGAAAGGCAAAGGCTGCGTGACCAGACCTGGAAGGCAAAGGATGCATTGCCAGGACTGGAAGGCAAAGCCTGGGGGACCAAAAGTGGAACAAGAAAGGTTCTGGGCCAGGCCTAGAAGGCAAAGGCTGGAGGGGCAAACCTGGAAACAGAAGGGTTCTGGGCCAGGCGTGGAAGGCAAAGGCTTTGGGGTAAAAACTGGAACGAGAAGCTTTTGGGGTCAGGCCTGGAAAGTAATGTCTAGGAGCCAGGCCTAGAAGGTTAAAACTGGAACAAGAAGGGTTGGGAGCCATGTCTGGAAGGCTAAGGTTGGGGGGCCAAAACTGGAACAAGAGAGTTTGGGGCCAGGCCTCGAGGGCAAGGGCTGGGGGGCCAGGCCTGGAAGGTAAATGTTGAGGGGCCCAACCTGGAATGGGAATTGGTAGGGGCCAGACCTGGAAAGACCTGGATGGGGGACAATCCCGGAAGGCAAAGCCTGGGGGGCCAGGCATGGAAAGCAAAGGCTGGGGTGGCAAAATGGAAATGGGATGGTTTCTGGGCCAGGCCTGGAAGGCATAGGTTGGGGGCGGGGCAGAACTGGAAAGAGAAGGATTTGGGGACAGGCCTGGCAGAGAAAGGCTGGGGGGCCAAAACTGGAATGAGAAGTCTTAGGGGCAGGCCTTGAAGGCAAAAACTGGGTGGCCTGGCCTGGAAGAAGAAGGATTTGGGGGCAGGTCTGCAAGACAAAGCCTGGGGGACCAGGCCTGCAAGGCAATGGCAGGGGGACCAGGCCTGCAAGGCAATGGCAGGGGGACCAGGCCTGCAAGGCAATGGCTGGGGGACCAGGCCTGGAAGTCAAAGGCTGGGGGACAAAACTGGAACGAGAAGGGTTTGGGCAGAGGCCTGGAAGGCAAAGGCTGTAGGGGGGGCGGTGGCAAAACTGGAACGAGAACAAGGCCTGGAAGGCAAATGCTGGGGAGTTAAAGTGGAAAGAGTAGGGTTCAGGGGCATGCCTGGAAGGCAAAGGTTGTGGAGGCAAACTGGAACAAGAAGGGTTTGGATCTAGGCCTGGAAGGCTAAGGTTGGGGGGCTAAAACTAGAACAAGAATGCTTTGGGGCTAGGCCTGGAAGTCTAAGGCTGGGGATCTAAAATTGAAATAAGAATGGATCAGGGCCAGGCCTGGAATCAAAGGCTGGGGTTCCGGGCCTCGAAGGCAAAGGCTGTGGGGCCAAAATTGGTGCAAGAAGGATTCGGGGCCAGGCCTGGAAGGCAAAGGCTGGGGGGCAAATTTGGAACGAGAAGTATTCGGTGCCAGGCTTGGAAGGCCAAGTCGAGGAGTCAGACCTCAAAGGAAAATTCTCAGGCCCAAAACTGGCAAGAGAATGGTTTAGGGCTTGGCCTGGAAGGAAAAGACTGGGGGGCCAGGCCGGGACGGCAAAGGCTCGGAGGACAAAACTGGAATGAGAAGGGTTCAGGGCCAGGCCTGGAAGGCAAAGGGTGTTGAGGAAAAACTGGAATCAGAAGGTTTGGAGGACTCGTCTTGGTAGAAAAGACTAGGGGGACAGGCCTGAAAGGAAAAGACTTGGGGAGGGCAAAACTGATAAGAGAAGTTTTCCAGACAGGACTTGGAAGAAAAGCCATGGCCGGGAGAGGTGGGGGAGACTGCAAAGTGAAGTTTTGGGGGACAGGCCTTGGAGGAAAAAGCATGGGGGAGAGGCCTGGAAGGATAATGCTGGGGGACAGGTCTGGAAGGAAAGCCTGGGGGGAGGGGGATTGGAAAGAAGGTTTGGAGGACAGTACTTGAAAGAAAAGGCTTGGGGGACAGGACTGGAAAAAAATTCTGGAGATGCAAAACTGGAAAGAGAAGGTTTGGTGGACAGGACTTGGAAGAAAAGGCAGGGGGTACAGGTTTGGAAGGTAAAGCCTGGGGGTAAAAACTGGCAAGAGAAGGTTTGGAGGACTAGACTTGGAAGAAAAGGCTGGGGGGACAGGCCTGGAAGGAAAAGGTTGGGTGGCAAACCTGGAAAGAGAAGGTATGAGGACAGGTCTTGGAAGAAAAAACAGAGGGGACAGGTTTTGAGAAAAAAGGCAGGGGGGTCAGGGCTGGAAGAAAAAGCCTGGGTGGACAGGTCTGGAAGGAAAAGGCTGTGGGGACAGGCCTGAAAGGAAAGTGCTGGGAGAGGAAAACTGGAAAGAGAAGGTGTTGGGACAGGACTTGAAAGAAAAGGCGGGGGGACAGAGCTGCAAGGAAAAGGCTGGGGGGATGCGGAATTTGGAAAGAGATTTAGAAGACTGAACTTGAAGAAGAGGCTGGGGGGACAGGCCTGGAAGGAAAAGGCAGTTGGGACAAGACTGGAAGGAAAAGGCTGGGGAGACAAAATTGTAAAAAGAAGGTTTTGAGGACAGGACTTGATAGAAAAGGCAGGGGGGACATGGATTGAAGGAAAAGGCTTGGGGGGAACAAGTGCTGTTGTGGACAGGGGGTTAGGGAGAGAGTTAGGGAGATAGGGAGGGGAGAAGGAGCAGAGGAAAGGGGGGGCTAAGTCTGGGAAGACCTTCTGGAGGAGGTGAGCCTTCAGTTGGGCTTTGAAGGGGATTGTGTGATTGTATGGCAGATTTGAGGAAGGGCATTACAGGTCAGAGGTAGGGTGTGGTCCAGGAGTCGACGGTGGGACAGGTGAGAACGAGGCACAGTGAGAAGGTTAGGACCAGAGGAACTGAGTTTGCCGGCTGGGACGTAGAAGGAGAACAGGTAGATGAGGTAAGAAGGGCAAGGTGATGGAGAGCTGTGAAACCAATAGTGAGTTTTTGCTTCATAGTTTTGGCTTGATTATTTTCCAGTTCACATTTCTTTGAGAGACAGAGTTGTGTGGGCCTCTGAGACTAAGTTACCTGGGATGCAAGTGGGAGAGCAGAAGGTAAGTATTGTATTAGAAATAGGGCTGTTCGATCTTCAGTTCTGGACTTCCAGTCCCTGTGATATGAGCCTCTCCTGGGGATCGGAGGAGTGCCGGGTGGGCAAATGTTAGCATGGCAGAGTCATCTTCCTC